>NC_051423.1:20205999-20233499 GCF_015228065.2 Penaeus monodon | reverse complement strand
AGCACAGCAGAATCAGCAGGGGGCAGAAACAGCAGCAGCAGCAGAAACAGCAGGGGGCGGCAAAACAGCAGGAGCGCAGAACAGCAGGAGGGGAGCGGGGGGTTCCCCTTCCCCTCGCCAGCTCCTGGAGGTCTAAACGAAATCTCGATCAGCGGTGCTCTCTCCACCCGAGGCTCAGGCGACGGTTGCTGGGTACGTCCGGCCTCGCCCCCTACCTCCTCCCCTCTTCTCCCTTCCCCTCCCCTTCCCTTCCTTTCTCCCCCTCCCTTTCTCCTCTCTCTCTCTCTCCTCCCCTCTCTCTTCTCTCTCTCTCTCTCCTCTCCCCCCTCCTCTCCTTTTCTCTCCTTCCTCTTTCTCTGTTTTTCTCCCCTTCCTCTCTTCCCCTTCTCTCTTCCTTTCCCCTCTCTCCCCTTTTCTCTCCCTTCTCCTCCCCTTCTTTCTCTTTCTCTCTTTCCCCCCTTTTCTCTCTCTCTCTCTCTCTCTCTCTTCTCTTCTCCCTCTCTCCTCTCTCTCTCTCTCTCTCTCCTCTTTCCCCCTCCTCTCTCCCCCTTCCCCCTCTTTCCTTTTCCTCCCCTCCCCCCCTTTCTTCTCTCCCTCTCCCCTCTTTTTTCTTCCCCTCCCCCTTTTCCCCCCTTTTTTTTTTCTTTCCCCCCTCCTTTCCCTTTTCCCCCCCCCCTCCTTTTTTCTTTCTTCCCCCCTTCCCTTTTCCCCTTTTCCCCTCCCTCCCCTCCTCCCCCCTTATCCCTTCCCCTTTCCCCCTTCCCCCGTCTCGCCCTTTCTTTCTTTTCTTCTCCTTTTTTCCTTTTTCTTTCCCTTCCCCTTCTTTTTCCCCTTTTTTCCCCTCCCTTTTTCTTCCTTCCCCTGGGTTTTTTTCTTCTTTATCCCCCCCCCTTTTTTTTTCGCCCCTCTCTCCCGGGTTTCCTTTTCTTTTTTTCCCCTTTTCCTCCTCCTTTTTTCTCCTCCCCCTTCTCTTCCTACTATTCCTCCTCTTCCTTCTACCCCTCGTTCCTCTTTCTTCTATTCTTCTCTCTCATCCTGTTCCCCTTTCTCCTCCTCCTCCTCCTCTTCTCCTTCTCCTTCTCATTCTTCTTCTTCTTTTTCTTCTTCTTCTTCTTCTTTTTCTTCTTCTTCTTCTTCTTCCTCCTCCTCCTCTTCCTCTTCTTCTTCTTTTTCTTCCTCCTCCTCCTCCTCTTCCTCCTCTTCTTCTTCTTCCTCCTCCTCCCCCCTTCCCCTTAGCCCACAAGAGTAGTACCTGAAACCATACCCGCCCTCGCGTACCCTATACCTACCACTATCAACCGTGCCATCCCCTTTTTCGCCCCCCCCCTCCCTTCCCTCAATATCCAGTGCCACCTCAACTATGCCACTTCCTCTTTTTTTACACACCTTATGCCCGTTATCATATTACCCCCTCAACCCTGCATACCCACCCAATACCCATTACCAACCCACCCACCAACCCTACCCATTGCTAACCCACCCACCAACCCCCCGTAACCCCCCCCCACCTACCCCCAAACCCCCAAACCCAAACCTCCACCCAACCCACCCCCTCCATTAAACCCCCCCACCACCCCAACCCATAAAACCCCATACCTTACCACCCCCCAATGCCCATTACCAACCCACACATCAACCCCATAACGCCCAAACCCCAAACCATTACAACCAAACCCGCCGAACACAACCCTAATTCCACCCAAACCGGCCTTTATTACAAACCCCTTACCCCTCCTTCCCCCACCCCACCCCTGCCCCTCCCCCACCTTTCCCCTCCCCCTCACCTACCCCCCCCACCCACTTAATTATCTCAGAAAAAGGGGCGTGGCTAATAAGCTTAACGAGCAATTAGCCATTTAGTGCTTAACGAGATCCCTGGTGCGGTTTCGAGCATGACGTCACTCGCTAATGGCTTGGATCCCGCAAACGAGGCTTCAGGTTCCTGGGGGGGGGGGAGGGAGGAAGGGAGAGAAGAGGGGGAGGGAGGGAGGGAGAGAGAGAGGAGAGGGAAGGAGGGAGGGAGGGAGGGAGGGAGGGAGGGAGGGAAAGAGAGAGAGAGAGAGAGGGAAGGAGGGAGGGAGACTGAGGGAAGGAGAGAGGAGAGGGAGAGGGAGAGAGAGAGGAGAGAGGAGAGGGAGAGAGAAATAAAGGCAGAGGCTTTGCGCAAAATAACTACAAAAATAAGTTAAGAAACAAATACATAAAAAAAAACTCATAGAAACGTACTCTTAAAAAAAATCTAATAACAAATACAATAACACGAGAAAGAAAAGTTAACAAAAAAAGAGAAATTAATCAAAACAAACAAGCTGAAAAGATGAATAAATACAAACAAGAGAGAAAAATGAAATAAACGAAAAGAGAAAAAAGAAAAAAAAAAGGAAATAAAAAATAAACAATAAAAAACAACAAAAAAAAAACAAGCAAACCCCAAAAAAATCGAAAGACCAATCAAACAAACAATCAATCAAACAAAAAAACCCGAGAAGAAAACCGGGGAAAAATACAAAAATGAGAGAGAGAGAGAGAGAGAAAAAGATCGTTTCATGTTTCGCCTCGTCCGGGATCCCAGTGAACGAGTCCGCCGCCGTTTTCTTTACCTGATTTCCCCCCGTTTTCTTTTCGATTTTCCGTCTTGCTTGTTCGCTTTGTGCATCTTAGATGGACAGATGGATAGATCGATTTATTGATGGATGGATAGATCAATTTATTGATAGATGGATAGATCGATTTATTGATGATTGACTGATAGATGGATAGAGAAACACAGTTGGAAAGGTAGGTAGATAAATATATTAAAAGATAGAGTAAATATGCAGGTGATCGTAGATAAATATATTAAAAGATAAGTATATATTATATATATTATATATATTATATATGATATATATGTAGTATGTGTGTGTGTTGTGTTTTGTGTGTGTGTGTGTGTGTGTGTGTGTGTGTGTTTGTGTGTGTGTATAAGTATATATATATGTGTGAATGTATATGTATGTGTATGTATGTATGTATGTATGTATGTATGTATGTATGTATGTATGTATGTATGTATGTATGTATGTATGTGTGTGTGTGTGATAATATATATAATATATATATATATTATATATACATATATATACTGTGTGTGTGTGTGTGTGTGTGGTGTGTGTGTGGTGTGTGGGTGTGTGTGTGTGTGTGTGTGTAGTGTGTGTGTGGTGTGCGTGCGCGCACAGAAGAAGAGAAAGAGAAGAGAGAGAGAGAGAGAGAGAGAGAGAGAGAGAGAGAGAGAGAGAGAGAGAGAGAGAGAGAGAGAGAGAGAGGAGAGAGAGAGAGAGAGAGAGAGAGAGAGAGAGAGAGCAACGGAGAAAGTAGAAACAGAAAGAGCAAGCATGACGGGAAAGAGAGGAGGAGAAAGTGAGGGAGTGAAACAGGGGGAAGGAACAAACTCACAAGGCATGAGAAAAACGAGACGAAAGAAGGAAGAATAAGAAGGAAAATAAATAAAAAACAACGATACAGTAACGAAACAAGGAAAAAAAATAACTAACAACAAAACATCAGTAATGGCAACAACGAAACAATAACAAAGAAACGAAACAAGGACAATAACAACGAAACGACACAAACAACGGAATGCAACAACAACAACAACAACAACAACAACAACAACAACAACAGCCTGTCTCCTTACACCAGCCACAGTAAGCTAGACTTTGTAAATTTCTTGTAAAATTCTCTCGCACGGTTACGCGATGTGATGGGTGGGGATGGGGTATGGGGGGAAAATAATGCTATCACAGTTCTCGTCTCTTCTGGATTTTTTCTTCTCCTTTCTCATCTCCAATAAACTAATTATTGTCTGAATTAATTATATTCCTCTATTTATTTATTCAAATTGATCATAAATCTGCTTTTATCATTATGAAGGAGAAAACCAACATAGGTCTATTTGAATTCACAATGTTATGTATAATAAAAATAGTATACGGGAGGGGGGAAGGAGGGAAAAAGAGAATGACAGAGAGAAAAAGAATGAGAAGAGAGAGAGAGAGAGAGAGAGAGAGAGAGAGAGAGAGAGAGAGAGAGAGAGAGAGAGAGGGGGGGGGGGAGTGGAGAGGGGGGGAGGGAGAGGGGGAGGGAGAGGGAGAGGGAGAGAGAGAGAGAGGGGGGGAGGGAGAGGGGGAGGGAGAGGGAGAGGGAGAGAGAGAGAGAGAGAGGGGGGGGAGGGAATGAGAGAGAGAGAGAGAGAGAGAGAGAGAGAGAGAGAGAGACGGAGAGAGAGAAACACAAAAAAAAATCATATAAAAGAAAAGAAAAGAAAAGAAAAGAAAAGAAAAGAAAAAAACGAAACTGAAAGAGAAACAACCACCTGAAACAAAGAAAACAAAGAAAACAAAGAAACCAACTCCCCCTCCCCCCCCAAACACCGCCCCCGGAAACGAAGCGAGATGGAAAGTGGCTTCCCCGGACAAGTGAAGCGGCGGCGAAGTGTATCGGTGCGTCGGTGCGTTGAGGCTGTTACACTTAAGCTGCTGAGGGTGAAACATTGACGACAAAGAGCCCACCAGAGGGTGAACTTGGGGGGGGAGTGAACTTGGGTAAACTTGGGGGAGAAGGAACTTGGGAGAACTTGGTGGGGTGTGTGTGAACTTTGGGTAAACTTGGGGGGGGGGGGTGAACTTGGGTAAACTTGGTGGGGGATGAACTTTTTTTTTGAGAGAGAACTTGGATGAACTTGACGGGGGAAGAACTTTTTTTTTTGAGAGAACTTGGATGAACTTGACGGGGGATGAACTTTTTTTTTTTGAGAGAACTTGAGTGAACTTGGGGGGAGGAAAAATTGGGAGATCTTGTTGGAGGGTGAACTTATCTGAACTTAGCGGAGGGTGAATTTTTCGTAGGGTGAACTTGAGCGAAATGGGAAAAGAGAGATCGTCTCACTTGATCAAGCAGGACCTTGTTTGTCTGTTTGTGCGCCTCGAGTCCTTGCCGGGGGGTCTTTAGTTGACCTTGACATGGGGGGGGGAGGTATGGGGCGTTATGGGTGGTGCGGGTGAACGTACCGGGGGCGTGGGGGGGGCGTGGGGGGAGGTCCGGAGGGCATGGGTGGAGGTCCAGGGATCATAGGGGGGGGAGGAGATACAGGAGACATGGGGGGGGAGATACGAAGACATGGGGGGGGAGATACGGAGACATGGGGGGGGGGAGATACGAAGACATGGGGGGGACGTATGGGAGGTATGGGCAGAGGAAGGGGGGGGAGAGGGTGAGGGGAGGGGGAAGGTGGGGGGAGGGGAAAGAGATCCGGGTAATTTCCAATGTGTTTACGGATGGGCACTACTTTCTGGTGAGGACTGCGAAGGTCATGAATCGCGTTGGGGAATGTGGGTTTTGGTTCATTCCTAAGCTTTCTCTCTCCGTTTCTCCTTTTCTTTCTTTTTCTTTCTTTCTTTTCTGCCTCCCCCCCCCCCTTTCCTTCCGTTTTACTCTTTTTCTCTCTCTCTCTCTCTTTTTCTCTCTCTGTCTCTCTTTTTCTCTTATTCTTTCTCTTTCTCTCTCACTCTCACTCTCACTCTGTTTCTGTCTGTCTCTCTCTCTTTGTCTCTCTCTCTCTCTTTGTCTCTCTCCCCCTCTCTCCCTCCCTCCCTCTACATGGCGACGCCTCAGCATTCGTAATCCTTGACGCCACAGTAGAAGGGACCCAGAAGGCAAACACGGATTTCGACGCTGCAGTAAGTAGTGATCACTTCCATGCATCATGTGGAAAGGGGAAGAGGGAAAGAAATATATATAATATATATATTATATATATAATATTATATATAATTCTTTATATATATATATATATATATACATATATATATATATAAATATATGGAGGTATATATATATAAATATAAATATAAATATATATATATAAATAATATAATATATATATAATAGATATATATAATATATAGTATCTATATATAATAACTTAGGATAATATACTACATATTATATATATCATAATATATATAAGATATATATATATAATATTTTTATATATAATATGGTCGAGGGTCTCGAGTCACCCGGCCGGCGCCGCGTGGTTTCCTTGGTGCAAGGAACCTTTCACCTCGATTGCCTGCCTAGGCATCAGGGTGGCCAAGCCAGCTCCTAAGTATCAGTGTCCGGGTAAATAGAGATTGTGACTCGATAAAAACACCGGGCGGAAAGGCAATGGAAAAACCACCGCTCTAAATGCTAAGAAAAAATCATGGGAAGCCATGATCGTCAGGCCGCGTGCAGATGTTGGTAGCGTCGGCACTCCAAGACTGTCACGACGGCAATTGAAATTCGAGGTTCGAGTCGCCGACGCCGCGTTGTTCCCTTGGGCAAGGAACTTCACATTGATTGCTACCCCTTTAAGGGCCCCCCACCCCCCCACTGGGTGTCGCAAGCCAGCCAAGTCAAGGCTGGTACCAAGCCCGGACTAAATAGAGAGAATGATTTAACTAAAAGGGTACACGGCACTCTCCGTGGAAAAGAACTGGGGACCCTACCAGTACTCACTCCAAGAGCATCACACATGAAAAACGATAATTAAGTATCATGCTGTTACCACGACGGCTCAAGAATGAACCTACCGTTAAAGAAGAAGATACTATATATATGTGTGTGTGTGTGTGTGTGTTGTGTTGTGTGGTGTGTGTCTGTGTTGTGTGGTGTGTGTGTGGGTGTTGTGGTGTTGTGTGTGTATATATGTGTATATATGTATATATATGTGTATCATGTATATATATATATATATATAATATATATATATATATATATATATATATCTATATATTAATCATATATATATATCCTAGTATAATATTACCTAACACCACACCCCACACACACATTATATATATATATAATATATATATATTATATATATATATATATATATATATATATATAGATATATATATGTGTGTTGTGTGTGTGTGTGTGTGTGGTGTGTGTGTGTGATGTGTGTGTATGCATGCATTGTATGTATGTATGTATGTAAATATTATGTAATATATAACTATATATATATAATCTATATCTATAATATATATATATATGTGTGTGTGTGTGGCGTGTATAGATAGATATATTATATAGATAATGAGATATATATATATATATATAATATATATATATAGGTCATATATTATATATATATATGTGTGTGTGCTAGTGGTGTGTGTGTGTAGTGTGTGTGGTGTGTGTTGCTGTGTGTTGTGTGTGTGTGTGTGTGGTGTTTGTGTGTGGTGTGTGTGTGAGAGAGTATTACACAGATAGATAGAAGATACATAAATACATACGATACAGTACATTAAAAAAAAAAAAAATAGATATAAAATATATATATATATAAATATATCTATATATAGTATATATATCTATCTATATATCTATATACTATATATATATATATATATATATATATATATATAGTAGAGAGAAAGAGGAAGAGAAAGAAAAAAAGCGGCCGCGAGAGAGGGACGAGCACAGAGAGCGGTAGGGAGAAAGTGAGCGAGTGGGTAAACGAGTGAGCAAGAGTGAAAATAAGAGTGATGCGCTTGTATGCAGGTGCTCACGGGGGGGAGGGGGGGAGATTCGGATGGGTGCGTGTATTTGTGTGTGAAGGGCACATATGGACCAAATATGGATTATCTATATCGACATGCACTAAAAATTCAGGTCAAATAAAGTCTCCTCTCTCACTGTCACTTTTCTCTTTTATATATATTATATATATATAGATATTATTATATATATATATTCTATATATATATAATATATATATAGAAGATAGATAATAGATATATTATATCGTATGATATATGCTGTATATATCTATATATGATGAAGATATATATATAGATATATATATATATATTATAATATATAGGTATAGATATGTTATATATGTATATATATAAATATATATAGATATAATATATATATATATATTATATATATA
Source organism: Penaeus monodon (assembly GCF_015228065.2). Lineage (NCBI taxonomy): Eukaryota > Metazoa > Arthropoda > Malacostraca > Decapoda > Penaeidae > Penaeus > Penaeus monodon. The sequence goes on along the minus strand of NC_051423.1, from coordinate 20,225,515 downwards.
TATATATATAATATATTATAATAATGTATATATATAGATTATATATATATATATATATAGAATATAGTATAAATATAATGGATAGATATATATATATATATATATATATATAATATAATATTATATTATATTATATATACAGAAGAGAGGAGAGAGAGAGAGAGAGAGAGAGAGAGAGAGAGAGAGAGATCTACAGCTAGATATATATATACATATATATATATTATATAATATATATATATATATATATTATATATATATATATATATATACCCATTTACGTATATTTCATATATGTGTGTGTGCGTGCATACGCGCGTGCGTCTGCGTGCTTGCGTGCGTGCGTGTCCCCATTCATTCTCAGCGCCACAGGGAACCTGAATGAATGACAAGGCTCAAACATTTTTTTACGCTCCTTTAACGGCTTCGTTTCGGAAAAGGGAGACAGAAAAAACTAGTCGGGGTAGTTTTTTATTGTCTCTTGTAGGTTGTTTCTGTTACGTAACTATGGGAAGGAGGAAGAGAGGGAGGGGGAGAGAGGGAGAGAGGGAGGGAGGGAGGGAGGGAGGGAGGGAGGGAGGGAAGGAGGGAGAGAGGGAGGGAAGGAGGGAGAGAGGGTCGGAGAGAGGGAGGGAAAGAGGGAGAGAGGGTAGTAGAGAGGGAGAGAGAGGGAGAGGAAGTGTATAAACACGAGAGAGAGAGAGAGAGAGAGAGAGAGAGAGAGAGAGAGAGAGAGAGAGAGGATGAGAGAGAGAGAGGAGTGAGAGAGAGAGAGAGAGAGAGAGAGAGAGAGGAAAGGAGAATGACGAAGAGAGAATAAGAGGGATGAGGAAAATAAAAGAAAGAAAGGGAGAGAAAGGAGTAAATAGAGACCAAAACGAAAAAGAGAGAAAAAGAAAAAAAAGAAAGATGAAAAAAGAAAAGGAAAACGAATGCGGGTTTGCGTTGTGGGGTGGTTGGTAGGCAAAAAAGACCGCGAAAGAAACAAGAAAGAAAGAAACGGAGAAAGAAAAGTAGGGGTATGACATAACGCAAAATAATCCCTCGTGGAACATGAACAGGACGCGCATCTGGTATCCTGGATGCCACTCTCTCTCTCTGCTCTCTCTCTCTCTCTCTTCTCTCTCTCTCTCTCTCTCTCTCTCTCTCTCTCTCTCTCTCTCTCTCTCTCTCTCCTAGTCTTTCATATTCTCTCTCTCTCTCTCTCTCTCTCTCTCTCTACTCTCTCTCTTCTCTCTCTCTCTCTCTCTCTTTCATACCCTCTCTCTCTCTCTCTCTCTCTATCTCTCTCTCTCTCTCTCTCCTCTCTCTCGTCTCTCTTAATACCATTGGGCAAGGAAACTTCATCTCGATTGTACCCAGCCACTGGTGGCCAAGCCATCCCAAGTCAGTGCTGGTCCAAGCCCGGATAAAATAGATGAGATGATTACTAAAAAGAGGTACCACCGGGCACTCTCGTGGAAAGGAACTGGGACCCTACCACGTACTCACTCCAAGAGCAATCACATGAAAACATACAATTAAGTATCATGCTGTGACCCCGGCCGGCTCAGACATGAACTACGTTAAAAGGGGGGGAAGATATATGTATATATATATATCTATATATCTATATATATATATTATATATTATATATATATATATATACCATATATATGTATATATATATATATATATATATATATATATATATATCTATATATATATATAATTATATATATATCCCCTATATATGTGTATATATATATATATATGTATATATAAAGTGTGTGTGCACAAACACACACACATATTATACTGAGACAGTAAAAGCAGAAGCAGTAGACATAAAAACAGAAGCAGGAGCAGTAAAAATAAAAGCAGAAGCAATAGAAAGCAAAGTAAAGAGAAACACTAGAGACAATAATTAAATAAATAAATAAATAAATAAAAGCAAAGGCAGAAGCCCACCTGCGAAGACCAAGCGGACGGCACGCGAGGAGGGAGGACGAGGGTGAGGGAAGGGAGGAATGAAGGAGGGGGAGATGGGGACAGGGAAGGGAGGGGAGGGGGGGGGGCAGGGACAGAGAGAGAATTGGATGCATAAAAAGATAGATAGATAGATAGATAGATAGATAGGTAGGTAGGTAGAGAGTCAGAAAGAGAAATAGAGAGAAAGATGGACAGAAAAAAAAGACAGGCAGAGCAGACCGACGAGCAGAAATACAGCCATCCACCCTACCCAATCCACCCCTCCCTCATGTTGTTCCCCCCACCCGCACAGCCATCACTCCACCTACTCCCTCCCCACCCCCCAACCACCCCCTTCACCTCCCCCCCCCCTTCCCCCCCCCCCCCACCCAAACCCCCCCACCCCCAACCTCCCTCCATCCCCCCACCCTCCCTCCATCCCCCCACCCTCCCTCCATCCCCCCACCCACCGCCATAACCCCCCACCTCCCCTCCATCCCCCACCCTCCCACTTCCTTCCCCACCGTTCCCTCATCACCAACACTCCCTAATTCTACCACACCCCACCCCCATCCCCAACCCACCCTCCCTCCTTCCCCCCACCCTACGCCATCCACCCAACCGCAAGCCATCTTCCCAACCCTCCCCTCCTTCCCCCCACCTCCAGCCCTCCACCCCACCCTCCATCCATCCTTCCCCCCACCCTCCCTCCCCCTTCCCCCCACCCTACCTCCATCCACCCACCCTCCCTCATTTCCACCCACCCACCTCACCATCAGTCTTCACCAGCGGCCTACTACGTCCGTTCCTACATCTCCGCCCCATCTCCGCTTGGCCCCCACGTGGTATGAGGAGGATAAGGGAGAAGGATAAGGCGAGAAGATGGGAAAGGGGAGTAAGGGAATGAAGAGAATGAAGGAATGAAGGGATGAGGGGATAAGGAATAAGGAGATAAGGGGGAAGAGATTGGAAAGGGGATAGGGGAGGAGGAAGGAAAGGGGAGAAGGGGAGGAGGAAAGAAAGGGGAGAAGGGGAGGAGGAAGGAAAGGGGAGAAGGGAGGAGGAAGGAAAAAGGAGGAGAAGGAAAGGGGATAAGGAGGAGAAGGGGATGGAGAAGTGAGGCAGAGGATAAGGAAAAGGGGGAAAATGAAAGAGAATAAGAAGGATAACAGAGGAGGAAAGGGAGAGGGGAGGAGAAGGGGAGGAAACAAAGGGCAGGGGAAAGGAGGGAAAAAGAGAGGAGAAAGGGGGGTTAAAGGGATAGGAGACGAAAGGAAATGAGGACAGGGGATAAGGGAGAAGGGGAAAGAGGCAGGAGATAAAGAGGAGGGGAAATGAAAAGACGAAAAGATGAAAAGAAAATGAAGTACGGGATAAGGAGCGATAAGGAGGAGAAACGAGGTAGCGGATAAGGGTGATAAGGGAGGAGGGAAGGAGATAAGGGATAAGGAGAAAGCGAAAGAGGAAAAGGATAAGGAGACAGGGGTAGGGGCGAAGGGGGGAGAATGATTATAAGGGAATAATGAAGAACGTAAAGGGAATAGGGGGCAAGCGATGAGAAAAGATACAGGGGGGATAAACAGAAGAGGAGAAGAGAGGAGAAGAGAGGAGAAAGGGAGGAAAAGGGGGAAGGGAATAGGAGAAAGAGGTAAAGGGAGAATAAGCGGAAATGGATAAGGGAGAAAAGAGAGAGAGTGGAAAAGAAGAAGAAAAGCGGGGCAGGGGGGAGAAAAGCGGGGAGGGGGGGGGAGGAAGAGATGAGAAGAAGAAAAGAAGAAGAGAAGAAAAAAGAAAAAAAAGAAATAAAAATAAAATAAAATAACAAGAAGAAATCAAGAGAAGAATAGAAGAAGCAGCAGAAGAAAAGAAGAAGAAAACGGACAGAAAGACGTAAATCGCAACGTGTGAACCGAATAAAATAAATAAAAGCGAATATTGAAAATTACGTCACGGAGCACACCCGGAAGACGAAATGAGCGTTCTCGATATAATCACCAGAACGAAACGAGACCCGAACGACCCCCGTAACCTGCGAAAGAGAGAGAAAAAAAAAAAGCAAACAAAAAACTTTTGAATTTGAAAATTGGCATGAACAAATCGCGAGAGACAGACAATAATCATAATAATAAATCAAAATCAAAATCATAATAATCGTGGAAAAAAGTAATGATAAGTCACTCTGTCTCTTTGTCTGTATGAGCTGTCTTTTTAACACTTTGGTGTGTGGGGGGTGTGTGTGTGTGTGGTGTGTTGTGTGTGTGTGTGTGTTGTGTGTGTGTGTGTGGTGCGTGGCGTGCGTGAACGTGCGTGCGTGCGTGCCTGTGCTATGCGTAGTTTCGTGCGGTGCGTGGCGTGCGTGTGTGTGTGCGTGCCTGCGTGCGTGCGCGCGTGCCTACTTGCGTGTCTGCGTATATGCGTGTGACTTTCTATGTGTCTGTCTCTGCCTTTCTGCGGCTCCGTGTATACGTGCGCGCGTCAAAATACAACATTCATTCCGTCACACCACCTACCAACACTCACACCCCACCTCTCTCCCATTCACTTTTCTTTTTTTTCGAGGAACATTCAAGGAGGGGGAAACGAGAGGGCGGAAAAAATGACGCGGAGGCGGCTCCAACAATCACCATAAGGCGTGTCATCATACGGGGAGAAAGGGAGGAGAAAGAGAAGGAGGAAGAGAAAGAGGAAGAAGAGGAAGGAGGAGGAGGAGAAGAGAGGAGGAGGAAGGGGAAGGGGAAGGGGAAGGGGGAAGGGGAAGGAGGAGGAGGAGAAGAGAGGAGGAAGAAAAGAGGAAGAGGATCAGCAGCAGTGAGGAAAGAGGAGGCAGGGGGAAGAGAGGAGGAAGAAGGAATAGGAATAAGGAAGAGAAAGGAGGCAAGAGAAGAGGGTAAGATTAAAAAGACAGAAGCGAGATGGACAGAGGAGAGGCGTAAGGAAAGGAAGGAAGGAAAGAAGTAGAAAAGAGAGGGATAATAATAATAGAATTACTATTATTATCATAACAGTAATAATAATATATTATTAATAATAGTAATAATAATAATAATAATTATTATTATTATTATTATAATCATGATAATGATAGCGATCATGTAAATAATAATTGTAATAATAATAGTAATAACAATACCAATACTCATACTAATGATAGTAATATTAATAACAACAATAACGGTCATAATAAAGACGATATCAACAAGTGTAATAATGACAACAATGGTAATGAAACAACAATAACAATAACAATAATAATATTATTTTAATAACAATAGTGATAACAATAAAATTACAAATTATACTCAAAGGCGGACGCACGTGCACACGCACGCACACACACACGCACACGCACACGCACACGCACACGCACCACGCAAAACGCACCCCGCACACGCACACAGCCACATATATAATATTATATATAAACATAAAATCATCAAAATATATATATACATAATATATATATATATATATATATATATATATATATATATATATATATATATATATATATTGTGTGTGTGGTGTGTGTGTGGTGGTGTGTGTGGTGTGTGTGTGTGTGTGTGTGTGTGTGTGTGTGTGTGTGTGTGTGTGTGTGCGTGTGTGTGTATACACATATATATACATATATATATACATAAAACACACACAAACAAAACAAAAAGAAAAAAAAGACACCCATCCCTCTTACATCACAGCCCCTGAGCCCGGAGGATGGAGGCAAGAGGAGCCACGCAGCCGTCTTTTTTATGGTTCTGCAGAAAGACCACCTTCAGCCTGAGTGTCTGGAGAGAGAGAGAGAGAGAGAGAGAGAGAGAGAGAGAGAGGGGGGGAAGAGAGAGAGAGAGAGAGAGAGAGAGAGAGAAGAGAGAGAGAGAGAGAAAGTAGTTGTAGTAGTAGTGGTAGTAGCAATAGTACTATAAGTACAGGAGTAGCAGGAGTAGAACAGATGAATTAGAAACAGACAGTGGTGCTAGCACACGTGGTGATATTCGGGCGAGCGTTGCCGCGAAATCCCCACTGTGAACGCACAACTGGACAGCGATCTCGTCAACCTTTCCGAACGAGCTGTTTTTGGTAGTTCATCTTTCGTTTCATTCTACTTTCGACCTTGTGGCATTCACGCCGGATCCTGGTATAGGTTAAAGATACGTAAAAGGTCTTCCTGGCGCCAATATCGGATATCTGCGGTTGGTGATTTTAATGGCAACGATGAAACAGAGAGGAAAGCTTAAGTAAAAATAAGATAGAGTCGATTAATTGGAGCTCAGTAATGCCGTTGAATTAATATATATATTTTAGCTACACACATAAATCATACAGATAAAAAATACACTATAAACGCCAACAGAACATTTTATCCCCTTCATATCTTTATAAATAACAATAATAATAATAATAATTTTTAAAAAAATCACATAATCACATAAGAAATATAATTCGCCGGACACTAAGAGCCATTTACTTTTTAGTTATTCACTTATTATCATTCCTAAAACAATAAAACAATGATAACTTCATAATAAATAATAATTCCATAACAAAAGTCGAGTCACGAATGAAGCTTCGAAACTCCCGCAAACTTAGAACAAAAAAAGCAAACGAGACAATCACCGAAGCGTTCGAAACGGAATTCGAAACACGGCCGGCGCGACAAGATTGCCTAGCCGCGACTGTACTATCCTTCCGTCCTCAAAACGGTAGGAATAGGTGGTAGGAACCGAGACAGGACAGTCATCCGAGCCCATCGCCACGGTGCACTAGCCAGGACAGGCGCAGCTCCGTAACCTTCAGGTGGTGAAAGTCCTTACCCTCCCTCTCTCTTCTCTCTTCTCTTCCTCCTTTTCTTTATCCCGTCCTTCCCCTTCTCCCTTCTCTTTTCTTTTTCTCTCTTTTTCTTCTTTCTATTCTTCCTGCTTCTTCATTGACCATCTTTCTCTTCCTCTCGTCCATTTTCCCCCCTCTGCTTTCTCTCCCTTCTCCTACCCTTCCTAGCCCCTCAAAGACCTTCTTCCTTTCCCTTTCCTCTTCCCCCTCCCTTCCCTCCTCCCCCTCACCCCCCCTTCCCTCCCCCATCCCCTCCCTTCCCTCCTCCCCCTCCTCTTCCCTTCTCTCCTCCTCCTCCCCTCCCTTCCCCTCCTCCCCCCACCCTCTTTCGCCAGATGACCTTGTCCTCGGGAGGATGCTGAGGATAACTCAACGCAAACTATTTCTCAAATCATTTCTCTCGGAACAGCCTACCGCCTTCGAAGGTCGCTCCCCCCCTCCCCCTCCCCCCCCCTCCCTCTCCTACCTACAAATCGGGCGTAGGGATAGGGAGGGGAGGTTACATGAGATGAGGGCGCTCGTGGGCGTGAAGGCAAGACTTGGGCAGCGTCGTGGAAAGCTTACCTCAAGTCTGAAAGCGAATCTGAAAGTCCGAAAGTGTGAAGGTCATAGGATTTTTCTCCATAGGCTCTGCAGGACTGATAGGCACTCGGAACTGTTGAACTGGAAGTCTGAAAGTCTTAGGATTTTAGTAACTGTTCAGCTGAAGGCCTGAAGATGCGAAAATCCCGAGGGCGTGAAGTGCCTATAGGTCTGAATGAAAGGTTTGGGCGTCTGGAAGGTCGAAAATCCCAATACCTTTTGCACCTTAGAGTTCGGAGACTAATAGGCTTCAATGGCTGTTTTTTATTTTAGGATTTTAGGATTTGAGGATTTTAGGATTTCAGGATTTTTGGATCTGTTGGGGGATTGAGGATCTTAAGGTTTGGTAATCTTATGTATCTGAGTATCCAAATGGAGGGAAGGAGAGAGGGGCGTGAGAGAAGAGAGAACAGAGGAGCAGTGAGAAAGAGAGAGAGAGAGAAAGAGAAAGGAAAACACAAAGAAATAGAAATAGAAAGGAAAACACAAAGAAAGAGAAAGAGAAAGAGAAAAACTGGGAGATTACAATTTGTTAAAATGGTTATTCTTAGAGACAGAGAGAATCAGAGGCAAGCAGAGAAAGAACAAAACAAAGAAAGAAACAGACACAGACAGAGAAAAGAGAGAATCAAACACAGAGACACGCACACACACCACTGAGAGAGAGAGAGAGAGAGAGAGAGAGGAGAGAGAGAGAGAGAGAGGATGAGAGAGAGAGGGGAGAGGATGAGAGAGAGAGAGAGAGAGAGAGAGAGAGAGAGAGAGAGAGAGAGAGAGAGAGAGTCAGACTTAGCAAAACGGAGAAAGCAAGAAGTAAAAAGACCGACCTTCAGGGAGGCGGGAGAAAAGGGAAATGAGAAACGGAGATGAACAAGGGCCATGAACAGCCGGTGAGTTCAAGTTCGTTCAAGGATAAGGAAATGAACGATGATCTCCGAGAGCTGTAACGTACAAGCACTTTCATTTTGCAATCTCCAGCATCAAAGTAAAACAAGAATGTGAAAAAAATTTTGAAAAATTTAAATGGCCCTCAAGATCTTTTTGGGGACATTCTAACCAAAGCTGTTTTAAACAAAGCCCTACACATGCACACTTTTACTACATTCTCTCTTCTCCCCCTTCCCCCCCTTTTCCCTTTTCCCCCCCCCCCTTTCTCTCTCTTCCCCTCCCTCCCCCTTTTTCTCTTTTTCCTCCCCTTTTCCCTCCCTTTTCTCTCACATATGCACACACACACGGCCCACACCCCCCGCACACGAAACCCCACATTAAAACCCCATACATACATACACACACCACACAACCCCACAAGGGTCTAAAATTTTTCGCACAATGAACAAAGATAAAAATTTTAAAAGGAAAAAGCGCAAACGTAATTACAATGTGTGACTTTCATTTTTCGAAATCTTTAAGTTTTTCGTAAACCAATGCTCAGAGAAAGCAGGATAAAGACATTAAAATATAGTAAGAGAAAACACCATAAAATATAGTAAACACCTTAAAAAAAAATTAACGCAAAAATTTAACTGCGAAAAATCAAGCAAGAATTAAAAGTAAAGAAAATTACAATACCGTAAAGAAAGCAAAGATAAATGAGTAAGAAAAAAACTTGCGGGCTTTAAGGGGGGATTTTTTAGTAGATTTTTTTACGCATTTTCGGGCCCTCAGAAAAAAAGGGGGACGTGGAAAGAGTTTCTTGCCGGGGGACGCAGGGGAAATGTTTACGTCAGAAGCGAAACCCTGCCCGGGGTCAGAACAGTGTCGTGGGGAAAGGAAACAGTGTCAGGGCAAGTTTTGGGGTGGGGTTTGCCAGGGGATTTTGAGGAAAAAGAAAAGAGAAAAAGAAAAGGGAAAGGGGAAAAGAGAAGAGAGAGACCGAGACAAAGAGACAAAAACCAGAGAAGAAGACAAAAGGAAGGACAGAGGGGAAAACAAAGAACAAGAAACAAACCAAAAAGATAGAGAAAGGGGAAAGGGGGAAGGGGGAAAGGGGGGGCAGAGATAAGGAGAACTAAGGATGAAGACGGGCACGCGACAGGCCCCATGGCGTCATGCACGAAGCAGAATCATGCAAGCCGCAGAGGTCAGGGTCGCGGGAGATGACGAATTAATACCAATGAAAACTAAACATTATCATTTATCTTGGACATCATCGCCAATTAGCTTCGGACATCAATATCATTTCTGGATGCTCTTATCAGTGCTGAACATGATCGCCAATCCATTGTCAACAATATCGAACCTTTTTTTTTTTTAACAAACTTTGGACATTTTCATCAATACTGGATATCCATATCAGTCTTGGTAATATCAGTAATAAAAAAAAATCAAAAAAACCAAAAAAAGAAAAAGTAAGGAAAAAATTTTTTATTAATTTTTTTTTGGAATTTAAAAACCCCCAAAATAAAAAAAGGGATAAAGGAAGGGAAAAAAAAAAGGGGAGACGGGGGGGAAAAAAAGGGAAAAAAAAAAGGGAAAAAAGGGGGGAAAAAAGGGGGGAAAGGGAAGGGGGGAAAAAGGGAAGGAAGGGGAGAAGGGGGGGAAAGGGGGGGGGAAGAAGAGAAAAGAAAAGAAAGAGGGGGGAAAAGAGGAGGGGAAGAAGAAAAGGGAAGGAGGAAAGGGGGGAAAGAAGGGAAAAAAGGGGGGGAAAAGAGGGAGAGAAAAAAAAGGAAAAAGGGGAAAAGGGAAGGGAGGGAAAGGGGGAAGGGAAGAGGAGGGGGGGAGGAGAAGGGGAAGAGGAGAAAAAAGGGGGGGGGAGGGGGGGGGAAGGAGAAGAAGGGAGGAGGGAAAAGGAGAAGGGGGAAAAAGGGGGGGAAGGGGGGAAAAAAAGGAAAGGGGGGGGAAAAAAAGGAAAAAAAAAGGGGGGACCCCAAAAACAAAAAAAAAAAAACGGGGAAAAAAAAAAAAGGGGGGGGGGGGAGGGGGGGGGGGGGAGGGGGGGAGGGGAAAGGGGGGGAAAGGGGGGGAAAGAGAGAGGAAGAGAGGAGGAGGAGGAGGAGGAGGAGGAGGAGGGGGAGGAGGAGGAGCAGAAAACCTGTCTTCCATCTGCCTTATTCTCTTCAGCCTCTCTCTCCGTCCTGAGCGTTCGGGGTCGCGTGTTTCTTCAGAGTGTGTGTTTCTCGTTTTTTATGCTGTTATTTTTCGCCTTTTTATCTTAGTTTTTATATCCGGATTTTATTATTTGTTTCTCGCCATTTCCTATTCGTTGTCTCTCATTTTCTGATTCTGTTTCCTTATGTGTCTTTATCTATCTGTCTGTCTCCTCTCTGTCTCCTATCATTCCTTCCTTCTCCTCTCTTCTCATCCCTCCCTTCCTTCCTCCTTCCTCCATCCCTCCTCCCTCCCTCCCTCCCTCCTATCTCCTCCCTACTCCCCTTGGTCTACCCTCCTTTCGCTTTCACTTCGATTTCTTATGACTTTAAATTTAAATATCTTTTTCATTGCTTTTGACTCCTTTTCACAATACTCGCATTATACTATTTCGAGAAATGTCTGCCTGTCTGTCTGTCTGTGTGTCTGTCTGTGTGTCTGTCTGTCTGTCTGTCTCCTTGTGTGTCTGCCTGCCTGCCTGCCTGCCTGCCTGCCTGCCTGCCTGCCTGCCTGCCTGCCTGCCTGCCTGCCTGTCCGTCTGCCTGCCTGTCCGTCTGCCTGCCTATCCGTCTGCCTGCCTATCCGTCTGCCTGCCTATCCGTCTGCCTGCCTATCCGTCTGCCTGTCCACTTGCTTGTCAGTCTGTCTGTTTAACTGATCACTGAGTTACTATCCGTCTGTCTATCGGTCAGCACGTCTGTTATGGGCATTTCCGGCCAAAACTCCTGCCAAATACCCTTTGAATTACGCCTCGAAGTCTTAAGTAATGCAGCCCCTTTTTGTGCAGGTTAGGGAGATTTCGCAGCCTCACCAGAGACGCGACTTCTGCCCGGGGTTGTAGGTTACGCCAGCCTCTAGTGACGTAGGCCATTTGACAGGTGGCCTCAGCCTTTGTCACGTGACCTACGTCTTTGACAGGTGACCTAAGCCTTTGTCACATGATCTAAGCCTTTGTCACGTGACCTAAGCCTTTCTCACGTGACCTACGTCTTTGTTAGGTGACTCATGCCTCTGCCACGTGACCTACATCTTTATCAGGTGACCTTATGCCTTTGCCAGGTGACCTACATCATCCTTAGGTAACCTACACCAGTATAAGGGGATCCACATCAGAGGCAGATGACCCACACCAATGCCCGATGACTTGCACCCGCGAAAAGTGCCCACCAACAACATCAAAGTGCGATCCATTTCAATTCAGGCGGCATAGGCCTACACCCGAATCAGCTGATCTAGGGATTGACGAGTCGCTGCGAGCGTTTCCAGAAGTTTTTAGGACTTTGTTGACCCGAAAAAGAAAATTAACGGAATATTTATGATGATGATGATGATAACGTTAATAATAAAGATGACAATAATATTAATAATGACATTTATGCTGGATATGATGCATATATCATTCAGTAATAACAATAATAATAATAATAATAATAAATGGTATAATAATCGTAAGATAATGATATAATGTTAAAAATAACTGATTAGCACTAGAAACACCAATAATAATAATAATAATAATAATAATAATAATAATAATAATAATACAACTACTACTAATAATAATAATCCCGTACTATTGTACAACAGGACGACTCAAAACAAACAAATAAAGAATATATACATATAACAAGGATTTTTTTTATACACACGTACAGTACACACGATGACTCACATTGACCATGAAAGTATATGATTTTGGCAGAGGTTCTGTACCGAAGACCTTTCATCAAACACAACCGAGAGTAGGTGAAGGTCATTCCCGAGTTGGAGAGGAACCACGGTGGGCTGGTGGGCTAAAGTGGGTTGGAGGTGGGCTGAAGTGGGTTGGAGGTGGGTTGGAGGTGGGCTGAAGTGGGTTGGAGGTGGGCTAAAGTGGGTTGGAGGTGGGCTAAAGTGGGCTGGAGGTGGGCTAAAGTGGGTTGGAGGTGGGGTGATTTGCACAAGACTGAGGCGAGGTGGATTGAAGTGGACAAGAGTGGAAGGAAGTGAGCAGACGCAGAGGTCAAAGTGGTGGATAGACGTGAGGAAAGGTGGGCAATGGTGGATAAAGGTGGGTAAAGGTAAACAAAGGTAAGCAAAGGTGGGCAAAGGTGAGTAAAGTCAAGGAAGAGGTGCCGAAGGGGAAGAAGGTAAGAGGGAGATAGGCCAAGGTGGACAAAAGGTGAACCAAGATGAACAAAGGCAGATCGAGAAGAACAAAGGGGAATAAAAGTGGCTAAGTATCGGCAAAGGTGGGTAGAGGTGGGCAGCGGTCATCAGCCCACCCCATAAGAAACCTTGTTCTCGGAAACGCCTCCGCCCCCCCCCCCTTCCACCGGCCGCCGCTTCACCGCCTGAGACGAGGCCACAGGGGACGCATCACTTCCGAGGTCGCCTCTCTCTCTCTTTCTCTTTCTCTTTCTTTCTTTCATTTCTGTTTCGCCTCATCTCTATCACTCATCAATCATTCTGATTCTGTCTCAGTCTCCGTCTCTCTCTTTCATATTCTATCTCTCCAATTCGTTCTTGTCTCTCTCTCTCTCTCTCTCTCTCTTCTCTCTCTCTCTCTCTCTCTCTCTCTCTCTCTCGCTCCATCTAGGTCTCCTTCCTATATGTGAACAAAATACAAACCCAAAAAATATACAGATTGCATGGCAACACACTCACACCAAGGAAATATATCGCAACGTTACAACTCAGACCAGTTTCCTCATCAGGTGACAATCGAAATGGATCTTACCGCCTGATGAGGAGAGTTCAGTCCCTCTCGAAACGTCGCCTTTCCTTCGTCCTTATTAAATTTCTTTCATTTCTACTATTCCTTTCTTATTTTATTTACCCGTGTTTTTTTTTGTTGTTGTTGTTATTATGGAGAAGGAAATCAAAACCGTTTACGAAGAATATGTCTTTTAAATGGAATCCGAGACCAGACTCGTAGGATTTGCGATTTCCTGCTTAATTTTCGGCAAATGCATGAGATCATGAGATCATGATAACTGCATCATTTGCATGGTGGATCTGGATAACTGTCTGATACTATTATAACCGGATCCCCCCCCCCCCCCAATGGACTACGAGAGCAACAAAATTATAATATTCGAGAACTACCTGGCTAAATGGCAGCGTCACGTCAGTGTAACATCGATACGACGGCACTGCTTAGGGTCATTTACAAAAGCACAGGTCACCTGACGAGTGCGCTGGTCACCTGACACTGGTATAGGTCATGTGTCTTTTATATGCAGGTTTTGCCCACAAAGCATCTGGCGAAAACTTGTTCTTCACTCACCTGTATTATTTCGGTTTCCAGTCCTTGGCTCGCGAGCGTCGTCGCCTACACATTACATTCCCACAACATGAGAATTCGCGACGAGTGACATTAGAATCACCACCGGAATCATAATTTCGCGTAACATGTCATCGGATAAATGTCGATATTAGCGGAGTTTGATAACGAGACAGACATTTAGTGGTCAGGTGGGAGCCTCGACCGATTAGCTCCAACCACACTCATTCACAATCACGCATTCATGAACAAACATACAGCCTGTCCGCCTGTTTTCTCTCTCTCTCTCTCTCTCTCTCTCTCTCTCTCTCTCTCTCTCTCTCTCTCTCTCTCTCTCTCTCTCTCTCTCTCTTCTTCTTCTTGATTTCGTCTCTCTCACTCTCTCTTTCTTTCTTTCTTCCTTTGTTTCTCTCTCTCTTCTCTCTCTCTCTCTCTCTCTCTCTCTCTCTCTCTCTCTCTCTCTCTCTCTCTCCAACAATCCCATTTAACATTACCCGTCGGGGTGGCGTTATCGGCCAAGCAGTACACGCAACACCTCCACCATCTTTTTTTCCCCCCCTAAATACCCGTAGGCCTATAGGCGTTACTCCTCCTCCGTTACCCAATGAAGAAGGAAAGGTTACCTGAAAGTGAGAGGGACGTTGCAGACGAAATGGGAAGATTCTGAGAGCGAAATCTGCGTATGAAATGAGTAATTTCCGTTTTTTAAGATTCCAAGAAAAATGTCAGTGAGTTTTTTTTCTTCTAATATGATTTTGAAAAAGGTGTCAAGGGATTTGTTTCCCAATAAGATGTTCTACTGAGATGGCAGTGCATTTTTTTCTTCCTAAGATATTCTAAAAAGACGTCACTGTACAGAAATATGTACTTGGTATGATGTTTTTTTTCTAGTTATACGATTCTAAAATATATAAATTCAGTGTATCCCTCCTATCTAGCTATCTATCTATCTACATATCTATATCTATACATCTCTACATATATCCACAATAGTTTTAATTACGTGATTTTAATTTTAAAAAATCAGGATAAATAAGAAATAACGACAAAAACACGACCCTGGCAAAATAAACCAAAGACAAAAAAAAACAAGAACAACAACAACAAACGCACAAACCCGGCAAAATAAACCAAAGAAACAAAAAAAAGACAACAACAACAAACGCACAAACCCGGCAAAATAAACCAACCGGACTTAAGCCCAAAATGGCGAGACTGACGTTGAGAAGCGCGTGTAAACCCTCCACGGAATGTAGTCACATCAACACGCTGCGGTTTTGCGTAATGATATGCATCAACGTAACGAGAGCACATCTAGATCTCCCTGATTTGTTTCGACACGCATACCCATACGGTACATATGCATTAGTCACTCTCACTCTCACTCTTACTCTCATACACATGTCGGTGCAGATAGCTTTGCTTCTGTCTGTCGGTCTCTTGTTTCTCTCTCTCTCTCGCTCTCGCTCTCGCTCTCGCTCTCGCTCTCTCTCTCTCTCTCTTTCTCTATCTCTATCTCTCTCTCTCTCTCTTTCCTCTTTATATTCTCTCTCTCTCTCTCTGTCCTTCTCTCTTTCACATCTTTCTCCTTCCAAAATTTTCGCCCTCTACTTCCTCCCCTCCCTCTCTTCCCCCTCTCCTTCCTACCTTCCCCTCCCCTTCCTCCCCCTCCCCGTCTCCTTCCTACTTTCCCCCCTCCCCTCTCCCTTCCCCCCCCTCTCCTTCCTACCTTCCCCTCCCCTCTCCCCCCTCTCTTCTCTCTCCCCCCCCCCACCACCCGTCCCCAGAAGCCACTGCCATGTCGCCCACATTTCACTTCATGTACAGCTCTGAGCCTCCCAGCACAGCCTGCCAGCACCCCACCGCATCTCTCCTGCTAAGAGGCCGCCTGGGAGGCCACGTGGACGCTCTGATGGCGCCGAGGCCGTCGCAACCGTGATAATGTGTGTGTGTGAGAGAGAGAGAGAGGGAGGGAGGGAGGGAGAGGGAGAGGGAGAGGGAGAGGGAGAGGGAGAGAGAGGGAGGGAGAGAGAGAGAGAGGAGAGAGAGAGAGAGAGGAGAGAGAGAGAGGAGAGAGAGAGATGAGAGAGAGAGAGGAGAGAGATGAGAGAGAGAGAAGAGGAGAGAGAGGAGAGAAGAGAGAGAGAGAGAGAAAGGAGAGAGAGAGAGAGAAGGAGAAAGGAGAGAGGAGAGAAAGGGAAGAGAAAGAGAGGGAGAAGAGAAGGAGAGATGGTAGAGAGAGAGAGAGCGAAGACGTAGAGGACGAGCAGGACGAGAGAGAGACGAGAAGAGAGAGAGAGTAGGAAAGATAAAGAGAGAAAGAGTTAGAGAAGAAACACAAACACGTACGTCTGCAGCGCCAAGATGAAAACAAAGGCAAACAAACACTCTTTTGGTCAATAAAAAAAATTCTATCGAATTTCCTTAAAACAGTTGTATGTTTTTTCATAATATTTCGTTTTTTGGCAGCCCCTTTCATTTTCCACTCTTTAAAGAAAAAACAAATAAACTGATAAAAAAAATGATTAAAGAATTAAAGAACATAAACTGACAATTGAAAAGTATTAAATAAAAAGCGTATAATAATAATAAAAGTAATAACGATGATTAATGATTGATGATGATGATGATGGTGAAGGTGAAGGTGATGATGATGATGATGATGATGGTGAAGGTGAAGGTGATGATGATGATGATGGTGATGGTGATGGTGATGATGATGATGATGATGATAATGGTGATGATGATGACGATGACGATGACGATGATGATGATGACGAAGACAATAATAATAAGATGATGATGATGATCTGTTGATAATAAAAAACAATAATAATAATGACAGTAACAGTAATAATCTAACGGTAAAAGCAATAGTAATAATAAAAAATGACACCAACAATGATAATACCAGATAACCAAAGCTCAAAATGATAACAAATAATAATAATGATAAAAATACTACTACTAATAATAATGATGATGATAATAATAATAACAAAATTAACAAGGCTAATAATTTTAACAGAAACAGTAGTGATAGCATAATGCAGATAACAACGATAAGAATCCGAACAATAAAGAAAAACAACGCATTTATTCTCGCCGCGAAAGAGGAAAAAGAACCAGATGTACTTTCGACTCGCCAAAACCTTGCACAGTTGAGAGAAAAACCTTACTATCATCACTAATAAAACGAAAGTGAAATAATATTGGTCAAATGGCGATGATGATATAATAATAATAATAATAATAATAATAATAATAATAATAATAATAATAATAATAAAATAATAATAATAATAATAACAATTTTAATAAAAATAATAATAAAAATAATAGTAATAGTAAACAATGAAAATATCTTCTAAAAACAACAAGAACAATAACAAAAATAATAGTGAAATAGTAACAATAATATAACAATGAAAAACAACAACAATAATAATAACAAACCACGGTAATGAATGCTAATAAAACAATAATAATAAAAAAAAAACACTTTCAAAACGCGCGAATGGAGAGAAACCCGAGACCAGTCTTTGTCCTACTATCATCCTCCCCATCATCTTCTGCTGCTTCTTTGATGTCATTCTATCCTGTTCTCTCTTTTTCCTCATTCTTCTTCTTTGTCTTTGGGTGCTTGTGTTTCTCTCTCTCTCTCTCTCTCTCTCTCTCTGTCTCTCTTTCTGTCTGTCTGTCTCTCTTCTCCCTTTGCTCCTTACTTCCTGAAATTTCGCTTCCCTTCCTTCCTTCCTTCCCTTCCATACTCTCCTCTTCCCTTCCTTCACTCCCTTCTTCCCATCCTCTCCCCATTCCTTCCGTTTCTCCTTCCTTCCATCCTTCCTTCTCTACTGTCCTCCTTCCCTCCTTCCTCTCCTTCCTTTCCTCCCTCACCTTCTCCTCTCCTCATTTACCTCCCTTTCCCTTTCCCCAGTATCTACATCTCCCTTCCTTGTCTACGTCTCGCCCTGTCACCCTCTCCCTGCCACCGCCCTGCCTCTTTCCCTGTCATGTTGCTGTCCCTTCAACCAGGAAGGCGCCTCCCTTTTCCCTGTCACCCTTTCTACCCCTGTCAGCCTTCTTATCTCTGTGTCACCCTTTCTAACGCTGTCTGTCATCCTTTCTACACACGCCCGTTATCCTTTCTAACTTTCCTTGTCACACTTCCCGCATCAGTCCGTCCTCCTTTCTACGCCCCGTCTGTCACCCTTTCTACGCCCCGTCTGTCACCCTTTCTACGCCCCGTCTGTCACCCTTCCTAACCCAGTCTATCACCCTTTCTACACCCCGTCTGTCACCCTTTCTAACTCTGTCACACTTCCCGCACCAATCTGTTTACCTTTCTACACCTGTCTGTTACCCCTCCTACCCCTGTTTGTCACCCTTTCTACCCTTGCTATCCTTATCTTTATCAGTCACCCTTCCTACCCCCCGTTACCTTTCCCTACCCAATTAAGGCAGGGACGTAATCTACGTCTATACCTTTCCTGCACCGTGAATAGACAGCACTTTCAGAACTGTACTTTCGGAGCAGCACTTTCAGAACTGTACTTTCCGAGCAGCACTTTCAGAACTGTACTTTCCGAGCAGCACTTTCAGAACTGCACTTTCGGAGCAGCACTTTCAGAACTGTACTTTCGGAGCAGCACTTTCAGAACTGTACTTTCAGAAGAGTAATGTCAGAGGAGCGGAATCAGAACAGTACGTCCAGAGGAGTCATTTTTAGAACCGCTGCTTTCAGAACGCCTTGAGAACAATACCTTCGAGAACAATACTTTTGAGGACAGAACAGCGAAAACAATATTTTAGGAACAGAACTTCGAGAACGGAAAATCGAGAACCGTACTTTAAGAACAGAACTTCGATTAAACTACTTTGAGACCAGAACTTCTTAGAACAAAAAATCGAGAACCACACTTCGAGAACAGAACATCGAGAACCACACTTCGAGAACAGAACATCGAGAACCACACTTCAAGAACAGAACATCGAGAACCACACTTCAAGAACAGAACATCGAGAACCACACATCAAGAACAGAACACCGAGAACCACACTTCGAGAACAGAACACCGAGAACCATACTTCAAGAACAGAACACCGAGAACCACACTTCAAGAACAGAACACCGAGAACCACACTTCGAGAACAGAACATCAAGAACAGAACATCGAGAACCACACATCGAGAACAGAACACCGAGAACCACACTTCGAGAACAGAACATCGAGAACCACACTTCAAGAACAGAACACCGAGAACCACACTTCGAGAACAGAACATCGAGAACCACACTTCGAGAACAGAACATCGAGAACCACACATCAAGAACAGAACATCGAGAACCACACATCAAGAACAGAACATCGAGAACCACACTTCGAGAACAGAACATCGAGAACCACACTTCAAGAACAGAACACCGAGAACCACACTTCGAGAACAGAACACCGAGAACCACACATCAAGAACAGAACACCGAGAACCACACTTCGAGAACAGAACATCGAGAACCACACATCAAGAACAGAACATCGAGAACCACACTTCGAGAACAGAACATCGAGAACCACACTTCAAGAACAGAACATCGAGAACCACACTTCGAGAACAGAACATCGAGAACCATACTTCGAGAACAGAACACCGAGAACCACACTTCGAGAACAGAACATCGAGAACCACACTTCGAGAGCAGAACATCGAGAACCACACTTCGAGAACAGAACACCGAGAACCACACTTCGAGAACAGAACATCGAGAACCACACTTCAAGAACAGAACATCGAGAACCACACTTCAA
>NC_051423.1:20188499-20193499 GCF_015228065.2 Penaeus monodon | reverse complement strand
TAAAAACAGGATGAGGGGGGAAAATTTAAGGAAAAAGGAGAGGACCGAAAAAAAGGGGGGAATATGGTAACAAGGGAGCTTATCACTAATAATATTGGTAACGATGTACAGCGGCAATGTCATTACTACTATTGCCACCAGTAATAATAATAATAATATAATAATGATAATAATAATGACAACAGGCAAAACAATAGTAACAACAACGATAATAATAATAATAATAAATGTAGTAATAATAACTATGGTAATAACTTTGACAGACTTATGATGATGATGTGAATTGGTATAAAATAAAAATAAAAACAAAAAACAAAAATCCAGTAGGAAAAATAAAAGCAAAAAAATTTTATAACACAACAATAAAATAATAATAATAATAAAAATAATAATAAAAAATAATTAAAACAAAAATACCAAGAAAAGACGATCTAATTGGCCAATATCTTTTATATTAATAGTGATTATTTGTATCAGTATCATCATTATTGATAATAATATTATTTTCCTTATCAATTTTTTAAAAACTGAGTACTAGTATTTTGAAGCAAAAAAAAACAAAAAAGTGAGAAAATAACACCAATAATTATAATAACAAAAGTTTAATAACTTATTATCATTATCAAAATCATAATTACAACTACTGTTTTCAATATCACCAACATCGTTACTATTGGTAGAGAAACCCTCAATGCACGCAACGGATTCATTGCACACGGAGTTTTCAGTCTCTGCATCAACATGGCTGTGTTCTGCCTTTCATCAGTTTCACTCGTTATTGGCGTTGATTGAGATGCCATTTCGCCGGCCCGCCATTTTCCCTCTCTCCCCCCTCTACAAGCATCTCCACCACCTCTCCACCTCTTCCTCCTCCTCCCCTTTTCCTCCAACATTCACCCTCTCTCCCTCCTCCATTCTTTACCTTCCCCATCCTCCTCCAACATTCACCCGCTTCCCCTTCCTTCAACATTTACCCCTCCCCCTCCTATATTCTTTCCCTTCCCCATCCTCCTCCAACACTAACTCCCTCCTCCCTCCTCCAATCATCCCTTTCCATTTCCTCCTCCAACATTCAACCCCCTACCTCCTCCCCTTCACCCCCCCCCCAAAAAAAAAAGCCCCACTCCCTTCCCCTCTCCCCCATGCCTCTCCCTCCTCCCCTCGCGTACTTATCCCCATCTCCTCCCCTCTCTCCTCCCCTTACCTCTCCTCTCTCCCCCCTTCCCCAACCTTGTACAAATTCCCCCTACGCACTCCAGGCTCCCCTCCCTCCATCTCCCCTCCCCCCTCCTTGCTACACGATACCCTCCCAACCAATACCCTTTACCCCCAATCCCCCAACCATCTCCCCTTCCCCCCCCCTTCCTCCCCCCTCCCACTCTCCATGCCCACCCTCACTCCCCCCCCTTCCCCCCCCCTCCCACCCATCCGATCCACCTAATAATCAACCTCCTCCCCCCCCCCCACACACACACTTCATCCACCCAAAAACCCCTCAACTCGCATGCCCCCCCCCCCTAAAAAAAAAAAAAAAAAAAAAAAAAAAAAAAAGTTTGTATAGTGACGTCACGGAAAAACCCGCCGCCAGCCGCCATGGGGGACCGAGTGAGAGTGAGAGTCGTCGTGGTCGTAGTAAGGGATCGTACTACAAGTGGTTAGAGTCGTACGTAGCCTAGTAGTAGTAGTAGCAGAAAGGAACGTAACGGTATTAGTAGAAGCTATAGTATGTTAGTCATAGTATGTAAGTCATAGTATGTCGTAGCAAGAGTCGTAATAAGTCGTAATAAATCGCTGTAAGTCGTAAAAAGTTGTAGTGAGTCGTAATAAACTGTAGCGAGTCGTAATAAGTCGTAGGAAGAGTCGTTCTAAGGCTCGTAGCAGTAAGTCTTTCCAATAGTAGTAAGAGTCGCAGTAAGACCCGTAGTAGTGTCAATAAATCCAGTCGTAGTAAGAGCTGCAGTCGTATCACAGCAGAAGAGGTCGCGGTGAGAGCTGCCCTACCCATACTTGTAGTAAGGGCTGCAGTGGGCTACTTGTAGCAGCAGCAGCAGCAGCAGCAGCAGCAGCAGCAGCAGTAGTAGTAGTAGTAGTAGTAGTAGTAGTAGTAGTACTAGCAGCAGTAGTTGTAGTTGTTGTAGAATTTTGACAATTTTAGTTGTTGCAATAAGAGCTAAAGGAATTGTAAGGAATCGTAATGGTAAAGCCCAAGTGATGGCAATAATGCTAAGATTATAACTAGGAGTTTTTTTTTCATTTATAATCAATTAAGAATTATAACTATAATCCTAATGAAGATACTTTTACTATTACTTATCACTATTATCATGAGTACTAATAATAATAACAACAATAACAAAAGCAATACTACTATCAGTGCCATTATTATATAAAATAATAATTATTGTCATAATCATATTATATCATCATCATTATTTTCATCCTAATACTAATACAATGATGATAATGATGATGATGATAATGATGTCAGTAATTATAACAACAATAACAAAAAAACATTATCATTATCATTACAATCCTTATTATCATCATTATCACAATAATGATGATGATGATGATGTGACGATAAATAATATCATAAAAGCCAATAACGACGGCAACAGCAGCAATAACAACATCACAACAAACAATAACAAACCAACAAAAACTAAAAACTAAAAACAATAACAACAACAACAGCGACAATCACCATACCAACAACAACACATTACAAACAACGACAAACAACAATTCACACAATGAAATAAATACAGCAGTTAACGTTGTTTCCGCAAATATTCTACATGCGTGTCAAGTTATTGCGTCATAATCGCTGTTGCAAAGCAAAAAGGGAACAGCTGACTCACACAGCCCCTTTCGTCATAGTTGCAAGTGCAAAGTGCTCTTAATGCTATATTTAAGCGCTGAAGGTCGGGAAGGTAGCACACACGAGAGGGAAAAGAGGGAAGGTGGAGGGAAGGTGGAGGGAAGGTGGAGAGAGCGGAAGGTAGAGGGAAGGTAGAGGAAAGGTGGAGGGAATGTGGAGGGAAGGTGGAGAGAGCGAGAGGTGGATGGAAGGCAGAGGGAAAGTGGAAAGGAGGTGGAGGGAAAGTGGAGGGAGAGGAGATATGGCGTAGTGGGGGGGGGAGTGACGGAGGAAGTAGAGGGAGAAAGAGATGAGGGTGGAGGGAGGAAAAGAAAGGCAGATGAAAGTTCGAGGAGGAGGAGGAGAAGGAGAAGGAGCACGAAAAGGAGGAGGGGAAGGAGGAGGAAGAGGAGGAGGGAGAGAAGGAACCTAAGGAGCAACAGGAACAATGGTAGAGAAAAGAAAAAAAAGAAAAGAAAAGAAATAAAACCGACATGAAGGATATTCACACAAAAGACGAGGAACAACACCCACACACACACACACACACACGCACACACACACACACACACATAACCCAAAAGAATGATTGCGTGATCCAAGCCTCCGACAGGCGCTAGCTGCGGTGTCATGAACAGCCTGTCATGAACAGCCTGTCATGAACGAACGGCTTGTCACGAGCGGCCTGCCCTTCCTGGTTACATAAGGGCGGCCTGCAATTACCCCTAAATTTCACTGCGTCTCAGTCACGTGACGTAACGCGGCCCTTCGTTCCGTAGACGGGCTGGACCCTTTGGCTGTTTATATCTCTCTCCTTTCTGTTTTTTTTTTTTTTTGTTTTGTTTTTGTTTTTGCTTCTGATTTATTGCTATTATTTTTCTGTTTCTTTCTCTCTCTCTCTCTCTTTTAATCCTTCTCCTCTCTCTCTCTCTCTCTCTCTCTCTCTCTCTCTCTCTCTCTCTCTCTCGCTCTCGCTCTCTCGCAAGAAATTATTCTACGCTATTACTTTCTGTCCCTCTTTTTCTGCTCGCCTTTTCTCTCCCCTTCCTTCCCTCTCCTTCTCCCTAATTTCCTTCCTTCCATCCCTACCTCCCTCCCTTTCTCCTGCTCCATCGCCCTCCCTTTCCTTTTTCTATTCCCTTCCTCTCTCCTGCTCCATCTCCCTTCCTCTCTGTCTTTCTCCCTCTCACTCTCCCTCTCTCTCTCTCTCTCCCTCTCTCTCTCTCCTCTCCTCTCCCCTCTCTCTCCTCCTCCTCCCTCTCTCCCCTCTCTCTCTCTCTCTCTCTCCCTCTCTCTCTCTCTCTCCCTCTCTCTCCCTCTCTCTCTCTCTCCCTTTCTCTCTCTCTCCCTCTCTCTCTCTCTCCCTCTTTCTCTCTTCCTCTTTCTCTCTTCCTCTTTCTCTCTTCCTCTCTCTCTCTCTCTCTCTCTCCCCTTCCACTCGAAGGAAATACTACAGCTACCTGGGCCTTATCCTCTCTCCCTCCCCCCCCCCCCTTGCCTCCCCGCCTTCCTATCCCGTTGCATCACAACTATCTACTCAGGTTCATCTACGTGGTATCCTGCTACATCCTGTTGCATCCTACCGTATCTTGCAACATACTGCCGAATGCCAGTATATCCTACATCCTGCCACATCCTGCTACATCCAAAATCCTACCTCATCCTGCCACATCTTGCTAAATCCTATATCCTACCACATCCCGCGACGGCCCATCCCATACCCAGCTCTTTCCAGCCTCATCCTATCATCCTTGCCACATTCTACCCCTTCCTGTCCAATCCTACCGCACCCTACCCCATCTTACTGCAATCTTCCCTGCCCTGCCCAATCCCATCCACATCCCACTCGAATCCTACCCACATACTACCCACAACCTACCCATATCCCTCACACAACCTACCCACGTACTACCCACATCCTTTCTACAACCTACCCACATCCCACCCTCATCCTACCCACTTTCCACCCACATCCTACCCATCCAAGTTACTCCTGCTGTTGCTGCCTCCTTCGCCCCGGAATAAATGAAGTGTGAAAGCGAAAGTGATGGCAGGGAGGGGGGGGGGGGGTGAGGAGGAGGAGGAGGGGGGGGGAAGGCACGCTGAGTGTCATGGGGTTCGCAGATTTATTCATTTT
>NC_051423.1:20175999-20183499 GCF_015228065.2 Penaeus monodon | reverse complement strand
TCCCCCCCTTTTCCCCCTTTTTTTTTTTTAAAATTTTTTTTTTTTTTAAAAAAAAAAAACCCCCCCCTGGGGGCCCCCAAAAAAAATTTTTTCCCCCCTTCCGTTTTTTTTTTCCCCCCCCCCCCCTTTTCCCCCCCTTCTTTTTTTTTTTTCCCCCCCCCTTTTTTCCCCCCCCAAAAAAAAATTTTTTGGGTTGGGTTTTTTTTTTTTTTCCCCCGCCCCCCCCCCCCCCCCCCCCCCCCCCCTTTTTTCCCCCCCTTTTTTCTTTTTTTTTTTTTTTTCCTTTTTTTATTTTTCTTTTTTAACCCCAAAACCCCCCCCTTTCCCCCCCAAAACCCCCCCCCCCCCCAAAAAAAAAAACCCCCCTTTAAAATTTTTTTTCCCCTTTTTCCCCCCCAACCCCCAAAAAAACCAAAAATTCCCCCAAAAAAAAAAAAATTTTTTTTTTTTTTAAAAAAAAAAAAAACCCCCCCCCCCCAAAAAATTTTTTAAAAAAAAAAAAAAAAAAAAAAAAAAATTTTTAAAAAAAATTTTTTTAAAACCTTTTTTTAAAAAATTTTTAAAAAAAAAAAAAAAAAAAGGGGGGGAAAAAAAAAAAAACCCCCCCCAAAAAAAAAAAAAAAAACCCCCCCAAAAAAAAAAAACCCCCTTTTAATTTTTTTTTTCCCCCCCCCAAAAGGAAAAAAAAAAAAAAAAAAAAAAAAAAAAAAAAATTTGGAAAAAATTTTAAAAAAAAAATTTTAAAAAAAAATTAAAAAAAATTTTAAAAAAAAAAAAAAAAATTAAGAAAAAAAAAATAAAAAAAATTTAAAAAAAAGGGAAAAAAAAAAAAACAAAAAAGGGGGGTTTTTAACCCGGGGAAGGAAAAAAAAAAAAAAAAAAAAAAAAAAAATTAAAAAAAAGGAAAAAAAAAAATTTTAAAAAAAATTTTTAAAAAGGGGGGGGCGGGGGGGCCCCCCCTTTTTTTTTCCCCTTTTTTAAAAATTTTGGAAATTTTTAAAAAGGGGAAAAAAGGGGAAGAAAAAAAGAAAAAATGAAAAAAAAGGGGAAAAAAGGAAAAAAAAAAAAAGGGGGGAGAGAGAGAGAGAGAGAGGGGGAGAGAAAAAAAGGGAGAGAAAAAAAAAAAAAAGGGGGGGGGGAAAAGGGGGAAAAGGGAGGAGAGAGAAAAAAAAAAAAAGGGGGGGGGGGGAGAGAAAAAAAGGGGGAGAAGAGAGAGAAGAAGAAGAAAGAGAAAAAAAAGGGGGGGGGAAAAGAAAAAAAGGAGGGGGGAAAAAAAAAAAGAAAAAAAAGGGGGGGGAAAAATTTTTAAAAAAAAAAAAAAAGGGAAAAGGGAAAAAAACCCCCAAAAAAAAAAGGGGGGGAAAAAAAAAAAAAGGGAGAGGGGGGGGGGAAAAAGGGGAAAAAAAAACCCCCGGGAAAAGGGGAAAAAAAAAGGGGGGGGGGAAAGGGGGGGAAAAAGGGGGGGAAGAAAAAAAGGGGGGGGGGAAAAGGGAGGGGGGAAAGGAGGGGGGGGTAAAAAAGGGAGGGGGAAAAAGGAGGGGGGAAAGGGGAAAAAAAAGGGGGGAAAAGGGGGGGGGGGAAAGGGGGGGGGAAAAAAAGGGGGGGGGGGGAGAGAAAAAAAGAGGGAGAAAAAAGAAAGGGAGAGAGAGGGGAAAAAAGGGGGGGGAAAAAAAGGGGAAAAGAAAAAAAGGGGGGGAAAAAAAAAAAGGGGGGGGGGGAAAAAAAAAAAAAGGGGGGGAAGGAAAAGGGGGAAAAAAGGGGGAAAAAAAAGGGGGGGGGGGGAAAAAGGAGGGGGGAAGAAAAGGGGGAAGAGAAAAGGAGGGAAAAGGAAAAAGGGGGGAAGGGGGGAAAAAAGGGAAAGGGGGGGGGGGGGGGGCCCCGCCCCCCCCCCCCCCCCCGGGGGGGCCGGGGGGGGGGCGGGGGGGGAAAAAACCCAAGGAAAAAAAAGGGGGGAAAAAGGGGGGGTTCCCCCCCCCCCACCCCGGTTTTCCACTCCACTCCACTCTGCTTGCTCTTTCCCCCCCCAAATCTAAAATTTACTCTTTTCCACTCGGTGGGCCCCCCCCAAACCTTTAACCCTTTTTCCCCCCCCCCCAAACAAAAAACCCTTTTTTTTCCCCCCCCCAAAAAATTTTTTTTTTCCCCCCCCCCCTTTGGATTCCAGTCAATCCCATTTTCCCTTTCTACTCCCCTCCACTCCCCCCCAAATCAACTCATTCTTCCACTCCACTCTGTTCCATTTCCCCCCCCACTTGACTCGACTCCCCCCAATCCCCATGCCTTTCACCCCTCTCCCCTTTCCCCCCCCAACTGCCCCCCTCCTCAAACCCAAAATCCCAACTCCCAAATTTTCCCTCTCCCATTTCCCTTCTCCCAACTCCCACACCCTCTCCCACCCCCAAACTCCCAACTCCCAGTCTCATCTCCCACTCCTCCCACACCCTTACCCACTCCCACTCCCATCCCCCACTCCTCCCCCTCCCATCTCCCAAAACCCCAACCCTCCCACTCCTCCCAACTCCCCCACGAAACCCCTGCCAACATCCCCAAAAGTGGTCTTCCTGTACTCCCTCCTCGCCTCTTCTCCTCACTCCGCCACTCTTGCGCCACCGAAGCAACTCCAAAATGCACTCGCTATCATTTCAGGTCATCTCACGCTCTTTTTTCATTCTCCTTATCTCTCTCCTTTCTTCACTTACTCACTCTTTCCTTTCCCTCTTTTTCCCCCCTTCTCTTCCTCTCTTCTCGCTTCTCCCTTTCCTCTGACTCATGCTGCTCTTGCCATTCCCCTCGATCTCTTTCTCTTCTCCCCTTTCTCTTTCTCTTTCTTTCTCTCTCTTTCTCTTTCTTTCTTTCTCTCTCTCTCTCTTTCTCTGTTTCTCTCTCTCTCTCTCTCTCTCTCTCTCTCTCTCTCTCTCTCTCTCTCTCTCTCTCTCTCTCTCTCTCTCTCTCTCTCTCTCTCCCTCCCTCTCTCTATATGTTTCTTATCTTCTTCCCTTCTCTTTCTCCTCTCTCTCTCTCTCTCTCCTTTATACCCTCTCACCAATTTTCTCACCTCCTTTCGAGAAAAGGAGAAAGGGACAGAGTGAGAAAGAAAGAGAAGCAGTGAGAAAAAGAGAAAATGAGAGGGGAATGAGAAAGACAATATGTGAAAAGAAAGGGAAAGAAAGAGGAAGAGAGAAAAAGAAAAAGTGGGAGGAAGAGAGATATAGAAAAAGAGAGGAAGAATATTTGAAAAGGGAGAGAGTGCAAGAAAATGGACAAAGGGAAGAGGTGAAGAGAAAAGAGAGAGACAGAAAAAGAACGAAAGAGGAAGGAGAATTAGAGAAATAGGAAGAAAGAGAGAGCGAGAGAGAGAGAAGAGAAGAGAAGAGAAGAGAAGAAGAGAAGAAGAAGAGAAAGAGAAAGAGAAAGAGAAAGAAGAAAGAGAAAGAGAAAGAGAAAGAGAAAAGGGAGAGAAAAAAAAAAAGAGAGAGAGAAAAGAGAAAGAGAGAAAAAAAAGAGAAAAGAGAGAGAAAAGAGAGAGACAAAAAGAGAGAGAAAGAGAAAAGAGAAAGAAAGAGAAAATAAGAGACAGAGACAGCCAGACACAGATAACTGCCCCACACGGCCGAAGCTAGACACCCGGCGCGATTAATCTCCCGGAGCAGCGGCCCGACCCAGCCTGACCCGGTCTTTCCACCGCCTCCCCGTCCTGCCCATCTCGGGAAATAAATAAATGGATAAATAAAACGGCAACAAGACACAAAGATGATAATGCCCTTCGTCATAAGAACAAGAACAAGAGTAACAACCATAATAATAACAGTAATGATGATGATGATGATGAAAATAATAATCATGACAACAATAATTATGACAATAATAATAACGATGATGATGATACTAATATTAATAGTAATGCTACTACTACTAATAATAATAATAATAATAATAACAATAATAATAATAATAACAACAACAATAATAATGATAATAATAATAATAATAACAACAACAACAACAACATGAATAACATGATAAGAAATATAAACCTCCGATCAACCCGATTTCCCGAGCCATCACATGGATGCTGAAATGCGTCTGTTTCCGGTCTTCCTGTATCTCAAGGGGGGGGGGGGCGAATTCCAACCGCCGCGCAGGCAGTGATGGCACGGTGGCAGTGATGGCACGGTGGCAGTGATGGCACGGTGGCACATATCAATTGTTGTTTAGTTAGTATAGCTTTTACAGAGACAAAAAGTAATCACAGACAGGTATGGATATAGCGATTTCGCAAACATATAATGATTATATACATACATGAATATGCATGTGCACACGTACATAAAAAAAAAAAAAAAGAAAAAAATATATATATATATATATATATATATATATATATATTTATATATATATTATATATATATATATATATATATTATATATATATATGTGGTTGTGTGTGTGTGTGTGTGTGTGTGTGTGTGTGTGTTGTGTGTGTGTGTGTGTGTGTGTGTATGTTTTGTTTTAGTTTTGTTTGTATATATATATATTTTATATTATATATATTTATATATATACATTATATATAATATATATATATATTATATATATATATATATAAACACATGTATATATATATGCATATAATACACAACTGCGTACAAAAATACACAAGATCGAATTCACACACACACGCACACGCACACGCACACGCACACACG
Organism: Penaeus monodon; assembly: GCF_015228065.2. Classification (NCBI taxonomy): domain Eukaryota; kingdom Metazoa; phylum Arthropoda; class Malacostraca; order Decapoda; family Penaeidae; genus Penaeus; species Penaeus monodon. The sequence goes on along the minus strand of NC_051423.1, from coordinate 20,178,793 downwards.
CACACACACACACACACACACACACACACACACACACACACACACACACACAGAGCTCGAGCGCTGAAGAACTTTTTATTAATTCTCAATCATCCCTTTTCCCTGTTCCCTCCTCCTCCTCCTTCGCGCCTCGTGCAGCTGCTCCGAACGCGGCGCCTGCTCTCGCCTACATCAGTGAAAGTACAGGCGGCGAATACTGTTGCTGCTGGTCACACTTAGTGTAACGAGAGTGTGTGTGTATGCTGTGTACTCACCGTGTCCCTTCGTTGAAAGTGAGCGTCTTCTGCCTTCTGTTATTGTATATAGTTTTCTTATTTTTTTCTTTCTTTCTTTTTGATTTGTTAAATTCTCAGGTCGGACGTCAGCAGCATCTCCTGTAGAACGCCTCCAGTAAAAGAAACAGACGACACTTAAAAAAATAAAAAACACAGACAAACACCAAAAAGGTTGATCAGCACGAGCGCATGACCCACTGAAACACGTCCGAGCCACGTGAGAAACGGGGAGCGACGAAGGACCGTACACACACGAGTAACGCCTGAGCGGCACTGACATAAACACACAAGTGAACGTGTAACCTCTTGGGATCAGCTGGCGGGGTTGCCAGGCTGTGTTTTTTTTTTCTTCTTTCTTATCGGAAGACCGTTCAGCCGACGTCCATACATTCTGCGAGGGAGTTCGTATATGTGCGCACTTATCGTTCGTAATTAATGAATATTACAACGTTTTCTTAGACACAATTAGGCCCTGCACCTGATAAACTATCAACCACCATTTAATTTAATCAACAAAAAACAGACAAGTAAATCTGACGAAGGCCTTCCCTCTCTGAAATAGCCTGCACAGTTCCTTCCGATTTGGCATTTTCTCGAAAGTAACTAGTTTTTTTTATTATTATTATTCCACCGGGTGCGTGGCAAGGCCGACCATAAGAGAATGTGAGGCGCTAGGGGAGGAGAGGAGGGGATGGGAGGGGGAGGGGGGAGGGCTGCTGAGATGACCCACTGGCCACTTGGAGAGGGAGAGAGGGAGGGGGAGGAGGGGTAAGGGGGAATTGCTGAACTGACCTACTGATGCTGGGAGGGAGAGGGGGGGAGGGGGGGAGATAGTTGATGAACTGACCCACTGTCCACTGGAAGAGGAGGGGAGGGGGGGGAGGGGAGGGGGGGTTGCTGAACTGACCCACTGCTGCTGGGAGGGAGAGGGGAAAGTGTAAAGGGTGAGCAGACCCACTGCCCACTGGATGAGGGCGACGGGAGAGGACGAGGTGCATGAGCCGCTGAGCTGACCCACTGCCCCTTGACAGATGGGGACGGAGGTGCCGAGCTAACTCATCAACATGGGGAGGGGGAGGAGGAGAGAGGGGAAGTGCGCTAAGTTGACTCAATGACCGCTTAGGGGTGAGGAAGGGGAAGCGGAAGGGGAAGGAGGGATATGGGAGGGAGAGGGAGAGGTGGAGGGGGAGAGCAAGGGGAGTAGGAAGAGGAGGAGGAAGAGGAGGAGGAAGGGATAGAGGAGGGAGAGGTGGAGAGGAAGAGGGAAAAGGAGGGGAGGGGAAGGAGAGGGAAAAGGGAGGGGTAGGGAGAAGGAAGAAGTGCTGAGCTGACTCGCTGCCCTTCGGAAAGGAAGGAGAAGGAGAGGGAGGAGACGCTAGGAGGAAAAGCAGACGAGGAAAATGCTGGCTGACCCACTGACCGTCGAGGGGAAAGAGGGGTGGGGGAAGGGGAAAGAGGGGTGGGGAAGGGGAAAGAGGGGTGGGGGAAGGGGAAAGAGGGGTGGGGGAAGGGGGGAAAGAGGGGTGGGGGAAGGGGAAAGAGGGGTGGGGAAGGGGGGAAAGAATGAGGGGAAAGAGGGGAAGAGGGGTGTGGGTGGGGCTGATAAACTACCCGTTTTTGGAATGGTTGGGGGGGGGGGAGTGGTGCCGACCTACTGCCAATACTAATAACATTTATTCTTACTACCGACTGTGCTGCTAATAATAATAATAATAATGATAATGATAATGATAATAATAATGAATAATAATAATAATAATAATAATAATAACAATAACAATAATAATAATAATAACAATAATAATAACAATAATAATAACAATAATAATAATAATAATAATAATAATAATAATAATAATAATAACAATAATAATAATAATAATAATAATAATAATAATAATAATAATAATGATAACAGAGAAGTAATAACACCAATACTAATAATAACAACAATAACAGAAACAGAAACTATCGTATTAATAAATAATACCACTGAATAAAGAATATTTTTAACCAATACACATTAATCAATAATTAAAAAAAGTCAATGACCCCCCCAAAGAATTTTTTTTTAATGCAATTAATAATAAGAAAATAAATAAAAAGAAAAGACAAAAAAAAACAAACAAAGCAAAAAAAAACACGAATAAATAAACAAAAAGAAAAAATGAAAGAGAAACAAAAAAAAAACAAAAAAAAAAAAAAAAAAAAAAAAAAAAGAAAGAAAGAAAGAGAAAAAAAGAAAAGAAACAAAGAAAAGGCACAGGATTTCGCAAAGGAGTCACGTGACCTCTCCCGCATCCCCCAGCATCCCGGCATCATCGCCCTCGACATCTCTTCATTCTTGAGATGCTTCTCCCTCGCGCGCCCTTCCTTGTATCGAGGCGCCGTCTCCTCGGGTGATGGTGGAACGTGTTCTTTTATTATTATTTTTATTATTATTATTTTTATTTTCCTTATCATCATCATTATTATTATTATTATTATTATTATTATTATTATTATTATCATTATCATTA
>NC_051423.1:20158499-20160999 GCF_015228065.2 Penaeus monodon | reverse complement strand
ATGAGGGATGGGAGAAGGGTTTGTGCGAGGAAGAGAGGTGAGAGTGAGCAAGGGTGGGGGAGGAAGAGAGAGAAGAGTGTGGTGTATGGGGAAAGAGGGGGAGGGGGGGGGAGGAAACGGGAGTTGGTATGGGGGTGAGGATGAGGCTATGGGAGATATGTGGATCTGTAGGGGAGTAAGGAGTAGGGAGGGAAAGCTGCAGCCAGGGATTATGGGTAAGAAAGGGTGGAGTAGGAAGTGTGGGAGTGGGGGGAGGGTTGTGGGCAAGGAAGGGAGGGTGGGAACGTGGGAAAGGGAGGGAGGGAGGGAACGTAGGTAAGGGAGGGAGGGAGGGAGGGACGTGGGAGGGAGGGAGGGAACGTGGGTAAGGGAGGGAGGGAGGGAACGTGGCTAAGGGAGGGAGGGAGGGAACGTTGGAAAGGGAGGGAGGGAGGGAACGTGGGAAAGGGAGGGAGGGAGGGAACGTGGGTAAGGGAGGGAGGGAGGGAACGAGGGAAAGGGAGGGAGGGAGGGAACGTGGGTTAGGGAGGGAGGGAACGTGGGAAAGGGAGGGAGGGAGGGAACGTAGGTAAGGGAGGGAGGGAGGGAACGAGGGAAAGGGAGGGAGGGAGGGAACGAGGGTGAGGGAGGGAGGGGGGACGAGGGAAAGGGAGGGAGGGAGGGAACGTGGGTAAGGGAGGGAGGGAGGGAACGAGAGAAAGGGAGGGAGGGAGGGAACGTGGGTAAGGGAGGGAGGGAGGGAACGTGGGAAAGGGAGGGAGGGAGGGAACGAGGGAAAGGGAGGGAGGGAGGGAACGAGGGAAAGGGAGGGAGGGAGGGAACGTGGGTAAGGGAGGGAGGGAGAGAACGTGGCTAAGGGAGGGAGGGAGGGAACGTGGGTAAGGGAGGGAGGGAGGGAACGAGAGAAAGGGAGGGAGGGAGGGAACGTGGGAAAGGGAGGGAGGGAAAGGGTGGTGATGGGGGAGGAGGAGGTGAGATATATAGGTTAGGGAAGGAAGTGTGATTGTGTGAGGGGGTGGGGGGGAGAGGGGGGGAGGGAGACGAAGATGGAGATAGCAACGAGGTAAAATAATCGTGAAAAAGACGAAAGTGGAAATAGACAAGGTGGAAAATAATGGAATTGTGAGCGAAAGATGTTGAGTGAGGGAGCTGGTAATGACATGAAGAGAAGGGGGAGAAGGGGGAGAGGAGGGAAGAAGAGAGAGAGAGAGAGAGAGAGAGAGAGAGAGAGAGAGAGAGAGAGAGAGAGAGAGAGAGAGAGAGAGAGAGAGAGAGAGAGAGAATGAAGAAAACGAAACAAAAATTCAGGATGAAAAAATAGATAAATAAATACATATACAGAGAAAACAAAATGAACCAATGAACAAAGCGAGAAGGTCAGGAAACACGATAAATAAATCTGCTTATGAAACAGAACCTTAGTATTTGTCAACAAGAGGAAGAGACGCAAAGGGAGAAAGAAGGAAGTAAAGAGAAACAAAGGAGGATTAGAAAATAGATGAAACAAAAACAAACACAAAATTAAGGAAACAGACATAGCATGAAACAAACACCAAAAAGTGAAATACAGCAGAAACATGAAAAGAAAGAAAAAGAAAAAAAAAACGAAAAAAAATGTCAGAGTGGAATACGGACCTACATATTCTTAGAACAATAATAATAATTATTATGATAATTATGATATCAGTAATGAATATAAAATCATGATGATCATGACGATAATGCTAATAATTATAATGACAATGAGTCACAATAATAATTATGATAATATGAAGAATCACGGCAATAATGTTTATAATGATATTACCAATAATAATGATAATAATAATAATAATAATAATGATAATAATGATAATAATAATAATAATAATAATAATAATAATAATAATAAAAGTAATATTAAAAATAATGATGATGATGATAATGATAACAGTAATAAATCGTATTGATAATAACCACAATAAAAACAATAATAACAACAACAACAATAATAAAAATAAATAATGATAATAATTCAAAAAAGAAAAAAAAATCGAACACGAACGAAACGAAGCCAGTAGCACACACACACACACACACACACACACACACACACACACACACAAAGAAAAAATCAACACGCTAGTGAATTGGGGAATTGGGTGAGAATTCCGACTTGATCATTTGGCCGATAATGAAGACATTTAAACATGATTTCGCAGATCTGTCACAATGGGTCCGCAGAGTGGGTCCTGCCGATGACAAACACGATAAAAGATAAGGAGAGGACCGCCCACTGACCTACATACCACAAGCTGATCTTTTCCTTAAAGGGGGACAGGTCACGGGGTTGGGAGGGGGAGGGAGGGGGGAGAGGGAGGGAAGGGGAGAGGGAAGGAGGGAAGGAGAGGGGGAGAGAGAGGGGTGAGGGGAGAGATAGAGAGAGAGAGAGAGAGAGAGAGAGAGAGAGAGAGAGAGAGAGAGAGAGAGAGAGAGAGAGAGAGAGAGAGAGAGAGAGAGA
>NC_051423.1:20148499-20150999 GCF_015228065.2 Penaeus monodon | reverse complement strand
ATAAATACCAAAAAAGCTTTGAGTAATGAATATCGATATGGCGTTGATGATATTACCCTGGGTGTTGAAAAGGCAACGAGGTTAAAAAACGTTTAGATAATCACAAGATAAATGTTATAGTTTCATGTTAAATTTCATGATTTACTCTTGGAAGTAAGAGTCGGAACGATGGTTTAAATACAAAGAAAAACTTTGAAGCTGTTTTCTCTATCCCACAACATCGGGTGTAAAGTAATCGGCAGAACAGCGGAAATTTGTAAGTGAAAAATAAAACATTTCTTCCTAATAATATATGTTTTTTGGAGAACCTGACTTAAACACATTTGATGAGTTCATAATAACATCTATATACGAGTTCGATAAATAGTTAAGCATATATATAAATAAAAACATAACAAAGCAAAAACATATTGATGTTTATCCTCCGCCTCGAATTAGTATCTTTCAAAGTCAACAACACATCACGTAAATAAGGAAAAGAAAAGAGTATTTTGTTCGAAGGCGACTGAACAAAACAAAAATCAGAGCTAAAGAAAACATTTCCTTTTCTTCCACCCCCATAGAACATTGATTTTGAAGTAATCAATAAATCACACACACAAAACACACACACACACACAAAACACACCACAATAATATATAATATATATATATATATAAAATATATATATATATATATAATATATATAATATATACATAAAAAAAATATACATATAAAACACACCACACAAATTATATATATATATATATATATTATATATATATATTTTATATATATATTATATATATGTATATTTTAAATTTTTATGTATATATATGGTATATATAAATATATCCCACACACATATATAAATATAAAATATATATCATGTACATAAATATATGCACACATCTATATGTATATATAACACAAAAATATATATATATATATATATATATATATATATATATATATATAATATATATATATATATATGGAGGCTATATATACATATATATGTATATACATTTATATATAAATACATATGCATGTATATACACACACACATATATGTATATATACATAAATATATGTATACACACACACACACACCACACAGATTATATATATTTTATATATATATATATATATATATATATATATATGTATATATACATATAATATATGTATATATACATATATATACACATATATGCATATATACACCTATACACACACACACACACACACACACACACACACACACACACACACACACATATATATATATATATATATATTATATAATATATATATATAATATATATATATATATATACTATACATGAATACAAATATATACATATGATATATATATATATATATATATATATATATATATTAAAATATATATAATATATGAAATATGTATATGTATATGGGGTATGTGTAAATATATATATATATATTATATATTTTAATATATAATATATAATTATTATATATATATATATATGTGTGTGTGTGTGTGTGTGTGGTGTGTGTGTGTGTGTGTGTGTGGTGTGTATGTATGTATATATAAACATGTTCACAGCCTCCTCGACTTAACATAGCCATCGAAGTAAACTGCAGATTACAAACAACAAAAACACAAAAGAATATGTACAGATTAATTCTTTCCCCGCCCTCCTCGAGCGCTAACAGTCTTCGACCCAAACGGCGCGACGCGAGAGTTACCCCGCGGGTGCCAACTCGCGGAGCGTTTCTCGGTATCTGAGGCGCGTCCTTGGGGAACCCCGCGACACGACCGGCACCATCTCGGGAACTTCCCACGGACGCACCTTCTCCCGGCGTATCCTTCGATATTCGTCTCTCGTTTTTTTTCCCCTAAACGAGAGTTGGGTGTGTGAGGGATGGTGGGGATCGTATTTATATGTCTTGGGGAAGTTATGGCGTGGGTGAGGTAAGGGTGGAATTTTTTTTTCCAGTGCGTTGATAAGGGCGACCTGCGTCATACCCTTTACTAGAAAATATATGTCCTTCCCCCTTCTCCAAAGAAAAAAGAAAATCAAAACTCAAATTATTATATGACGGAAAAGAGGACCAGGTTGAGAAAAAGATATATAAAATATACGATCCGTATTTCCTTAGTTCGATTTTATGCCCTTCGATTCTACGGACAGGTATTTCTCAGAATGAGCTGCTCACCGATCAGATGCCATCAAGCTCCAGACGTGTGGACTACATACATTATCCTGCATTTGTTTTCGATCACCAGACTTAACAAGCGATCTCGAAATACTGCCAGTGCACGTGTGTAAAGGACGTTCGCTGTCGATAGCTGGCGCAGAAGGTAATTAAATGGGAAAGGGGGGGGAGGGTAGATTCCTGCTTGACAACTCAAGTTTTTAAGACGTCCTGGTTCGCGACAGGGTCTCAGTTCGCCCTCTGCAGCCGTGAGAGAAAGAGGTTAGTGTGTGGTCGTTGTGTAGGCCCATCGGAGTTTTAGTGATACATTT
>NC_051423.1:20138499-20143499 GCF_015228065.2 Penaeus monodon | reverse complement strand
GAAGGAGAAGGAGAGGGGAAGGGAGGGAGGGAGGGGGAGAGGAGAGGGGGTGGGGGAAAAAGGAGGGGAAAGGGGGAGAAAAAGGAGAGGGGAGAGGGGGGAGAGAAAAGGGAATAGAGGGAGAGGGAGAGAAAGAAAAAGAAAGAAGAAAGGGAGGGAGAAAGAAGGGAGGGGGGAGGGGGGGGGGAAGAAGGGAGGGAGGGAGGGGGAGAGAGAGGGGGGGGGGAAGGAGAGGGAGGAGGGAGGGAGAGAGGAGGGAGAGAGAGAGAGAGGAAGGAAGAGAGAGGAAGGAAGAGAGAGAAAGAGAGAGAGAGAGGAGGAAAGGGGGAGAGAGAGGGGAGAGAGGAGAGAGAGAGAGAGGGGAGAGGGGAGAGAGAGAGGAGAGAGAGAGAGAGAGAAAAGAAGAGAAAAGAAGGGGGAAAAAAAGGAAAAGAAGAGAGAGAAGAAAGAGAGAGAAAAAGGGGAGAGAGAAGAGAGAGAAAAAGGGGAGAGAGAAGAAAAGGTAGGAGAGAAGAGGGGGGGGGAGAGAGAGAGAGGGGGAGAGAGGAGAGAGGGAGAGGGAAAAAAGGGGAGGGGAGAGAGAAAAAGGGGGAGAGAGAGGGGGGAAGAGGGGGGGGGGGGGGAAAAAAAGAGAGAGGGAGAGAGGGAGGGGGGGGAGGGAAGGGAGGGAAAAAAAAGAGAGAGGAGAGAGAAAGAGATGAGAGAGAAAGAAGAGAGAGAAAAAGAAAGAGAGGAAAAGAGAAAGAGAGAAGAGGAGCGAAAGAAAAAAAAAAAAAAAAAAGAAAGAGAGAAAAGAGAAAAGGAAGAGGGAAAAAAAGAGAAAGAGAAGAGAGAGAAGGAAAAAGAAGAGAGGAGAAAATAGAAAAAAGAAAGAGATAGAAAAGAGAAGAAAAAGAAAAAGAGAGAGGAAAAAGAGAAAAAAAGGACTCAGACAGACAGGCCGAGTGGGTCGTCTCCATCACAGTCTCTCCCAGGAATGAAGACCAGCTTCCTTTTTGCCGAAAGTGGGTTTTATTTGTTTTTTTGTTTTGTTTTGTTTCTTCCTTGAATTCGACCAGAAGTTTCCATGCCCTAGCTATGCACGAGAGGTTATTTATTTATTTATTTATAAATTTATTTATTTATTTATTCATTCATTCATTTGTTTATACGTGTGTGTGTGTGTGTGTGTGTGTGTGTGTGTGTGTGTGTGTGTGTGTGTGTGTGTGTGTGTGTGTGTGTGTGTGTGTGTGTGTGTGTGTGGGTGTGTGTGGGTGTGTGTGGGTGCGTGTGGGTGCGTGTGCGTGTGTGTGTGTGTGTGTGTGTGTGTGTGTGTGTGTGTGTGTGTGTGTGTGTGTGTGTGTATTAGAGGTGACCCTTTTAAGACGGAGACTACACGTGGCGATCTTTTTCTTTTTTGCAAAGACGGCTCGTTGCGAAAAAACTCGCCCCGTATTGGCGTTCGCTCCTACTTCTGCCATTTATATTTTTTGTTGTAATGCTTTTTTTTTTTTAAATTTATGTCTTGTATCTGCGTATTCGGGCCTCGTGTGTGTCTCTCTGTGTGAGTTTGTATTTGGCCATGTCTGTGTTTCGTGTGTATCTCTACAGGACCCGTGTGTGTGTGTGTGTGTGTGTGTGTGTGTGTGTGTGTGTGTGTGTGTGTGTGTGTGTGTGTGTGTGTGTGTGTGTGTGTGTGTGTGTGGTGTGCGTGTGAGAGAGAGAGAGAGAGAGAGAGAGAGAGAGGAGAGAGAGAGAGAGAGAGAGAGAGAGAGAGAGAGAGAGAGAGAGAGAGAGAGAGAGAGAGAGAGAGAGAGAGAATGTGTGTGTGTTTGTGCGCGCGAGTCTATATGTGTATTTTAACGTTTAAATCACGTGTTTGGGTTCGCGTGTGTTTGAATGTGTATGCATGTGTGCATTTTAACACGTGTCTTTGAATATGTATGTGTATGTATGTTAACATGTGCGTCTGAATGTGTACGTATGTGTCCCAACGTGCGTGCGTGCATCGAACTAACAAGTTCCGTCTCAAGGTTAGCTGGATAAATCGCCTCGCTGTTTGTTTGTTCTTATGGCCGGCACTCTCTATCCCCAGCGAAGGAGACCGAGAGCTTCTTCCCGGACTACATAACAGTAAGGAAGTGAATAATGTGTGTGTTATTATTATAACGTGTTTCCTTCAGTTCAGTGTAGGTGCGTTAAAATCTCCGTCTGGTTATTCCGTTTTGAGGAGTTCGATCGTTCTTTCGTTTAACATCAACAGCGTATTATTTTTTTGTGTTTGCGTTATTTTTTTTTTCGTTGTACAAGCTCACTGTATAAGCTACGTGATTTCTTGTACTTAATTTCAAGGAGTTCTAAGTTAAACCTGTTCGAGGTGAAGTGTGTCGGTGATTTCAATGCCACGGTAGGTAGTTATCTAAAGATAAAGGTGGAGGAGAGAAAAAACGGAGAGGGAGCAGGAGAAAGAGAAGGAAGAAGGGAGGAAGGAGAAGGAGGAGAGGGAGAGGAGAAGGAGAGGGGGGGGGAAGGAGGAGAAGGGAGGGGTAGGAGAAAGAGGAGGGGAGGAGAAAGAGGAGGAGGAGAAGAAGGAGAAGAAGGAGAAGGAGAAGGAGAAGGAGAAGGACATGGACAAGAAGAAGGAGAAGGAGAAGGAGAAGAAGAAAAAGGAAATGAGACAGTGGAGGAGAAATAGAAGGGAGAGGAGGAGGAAGAAGAAGAAAAAGAAGAAAAGGAGGAGGAGGAGGAGGGGGGGAGGAGATGAAGAAAAATAAGGTGAAGGCGAAGAAGAAGAAAGAGGAGGAGGAAAAGAAGAATTAGACGAGAAGGAGAAGAAGAAGGAGGAGGAGATGGAGAAGAGAGAAGAGGAGAAAAAAGAAGGAGAAGTAGAAGAAGAAGAAGAAGAAGAAGAAAGAGAAAAAGAAGAAAAAGAAGTAAGAGAAAAGAAAGAAAAAGAAGAAGAAGCAGCAGCAGGGGAAGGAGAAAGAGAGGAACAGGAAAAGGAGAAATAAGAGGAGAAAGAAATAGAAAGGCGAAAGCGAAGGAAAAGGAGAGAACGAAAGCAAGAGAATGAGAGAGAGAAAGAGAATGAGAGAGAGAGAAAGAGAATGAGAGAGAGAGAAAGAGAATGAGAGAGAGAAAGAGAATGAGAGAGAGGGGGAGGAGGGAGAGAGCACGCATCCCTCTCCTCACAATTAACAGCTGACTCACAGGTAAATTCTAGAATCGCATTGCACAATTTTCTGGGGGAGTATTTTTAACGTCATTCCTAGCGTGGAAAAAGATTCATTATCCCCTATACATCTGGGTGTATTCTAAATCGTGTTATTAATTTTCATGTTTGATGTTTGATATTGATTTTTTGATAAACAGGATATCGTAATGATTAGATAATATTTAAATCCGGCCTTTTATATTGATCAGAATTCGTTTGTTGTAACTGATCATTATTTTTGTCATAAATTTATTTAAATCATAAGCAGTTAAATTGCATATTTCACTACTTATATATTCATTTTATGTATGCTCTTTGACTTTCTGGTTCATCCTCACTATTAATGCGAATATTATTCACTTTACATTTTCTGAATTATAATCTTTTTCATAAACTCCAAAAGATATAAATAGATTATTATATTACTATATTACATTATTAATAGATTTTTGATTTTTTAAAGGAATTACTAAAGACGTGAATAAAAAAAAATCACGATTGTACTCCAAAAATAATATACAAAGGAAGCCCAGGTTACAGCCTATAAGAACATAGAACGATATATATAAGCTGTAAAAAGCCGTTTTTTTCGTTTTTTTAAAAGTAAGGAGCGTACAGCGAGTCTCAAGTTCGTCAGAGGCATGCAAGCGTATCCTGAGGAATGGCTTCCTCTCTGTTCTTTTGTCTTCCTGCAGCTCTCTCTCTTCCGTGAGAGACAACAATAGGGCGGAAAAAGACGAGCAGTTGTACGAATTGAGGGTGCACACAGGTACACACAGATACGTACATACATACATAAGTAAGCGTGTGTGATTCTCTCTTTCTCTCTCTCTCTTCTCTCTTCTCTCTTATCTCTTATCTCTTATCTCTTATCTCTTCTCTCTTCTCTTCTTTCTTCTCGTTCTCTTCTCTTCTCTTCTCTCTCTCTTTCTCTCTCTCTCTCTCTCTCTCTCTCTCTCTCTCTCTCTCTCTCTCTCTCTCTCTCTCTCTCTCTCTCTCTATATATATATATATATATATATATATATATATATATATATATATATATATATATATATATATAATTATCTATCCATATATCTCTCCAGCCATATATCTGTTTATCGGATTATCTATCTATCTATCCATCTATCTACTTGTCTACCTGCTGTCTATCTTTTTATCTATCTGTCTGTATATCTATCTATCTATCTCAATTTATCTACCAAACTACCACTACCTACCTACCTATCTACTCGTATCAATCTATCTATGTATCTGTCTGTTTATCCACATCAGGAGATACAGAGAACTATATTTGACACAATAACGAGGGCAGCCGTGTGTCCACAACCTAATGCAGGAGTTTATTCTGAAATGGAAGAAGTAAACAGTAATTAAATATCTCTATCACCTAAACATACCACTATACATTTTTTTTTTACATTTTATATCCAATCCCCCTCTCCCCCCAAAAAAATATTAATAAAAACAGCAACATAATTTTGCTTCTGCTTAACTAATCGGTGAAGCTTGGGTGCTTGTCAACAAATGCTGTATTTATGCTTGATTTGTTTGCTTTACGAGCGCTTTATTCATCAACCTTCTTCCCCTATTTTGTGACTTCTTCGCCAGGCACTAGTCAGTTACCAAGGAGGCCTCTCCTAGAACTTTTTGATATCTTCCAGGAGGCTAAAGGTAGGATGGTGTTTCTCTTTTGTTTTGTACGAGAGAAAAAAATCGGTTTTGATATTACTGTTATCATTATTGCTAGTATAGTTTTGGTTATAGTCTGCATGCGAATCCACTAACTGAAACATGGAAAAGC
>NC_051423.1:20108499-20133499 GCF_015228065.2 Penaeus monodon | reverse complement strand
CATCGCCCGCTGCCTTGACCCTGATGTTACGAAGGTCGCCAACGCCCCTTGTGGTGAGTTCATGCGACTTGCACTGCACGCTCCTATCTGTTACAGGCTTTATGGGTAATTATTCACGTTGCAAGTTGCATTTGTTTGCGTTTGGTTTCACTTCAGGTTAAATTTAGGGCATTCCGTGTATTCTGGCTTGAATTTGTAGTCTTTTAGTTTACCTCTGAGCTGTCCTGTACAAGTCTGGGTTTAAAAAAATTCTCATCATATACAAGAAAAAAAAACAAGCTAGGTTAAGCCAGACTCAGGACTCTGCATGACAATAACTCTTCTCGAATATCACAACTAAAACTAATGTCCCTTTTACAGCCAATCGGCGGGACACCAAATGCGACTTAGCTTGCGACAAGTCCATCAATCCGGTCTGTGGCAGCGACGGCCGGACGTACCGTAATCAGTGCGAACTTGAAGCCAACGCTTGCACGAAGACAAGTCTGATAAAGCTCTATAATGGACAGTGCCGTAAGTTCAGACCTGCGCTTAGAAGTCGCTTGGATGCTCATTTATATGTAGATAGATGTGGTAATAGTTAAATGAATAGATAGACGGGTAGATGGTTAGGTAGACAAATCGAAAGGCAGAGAAGTAGATGGCGAAATAGATGATAGATACGTAGGCAGACAGATATAACACCATATACAGAGGGGAGATATAAGATGCTCAGCTGATCACGTCCTTAATTACACAAGTGATGGAATCAGCTGGCAATGAATTGGATGGCGTTTCCATTTCTAGACTTCTTTTCTTCTGGCAACTAGCGTCTATTAAGCAAAAAATTAGTTATACTTACATCAGTGGGGCTTTTCCACTTGGCATTTTACCTCTTTTATTTTTTTTTCATAAATAATTTTATCTGTTATCTAGACATTTACAAAACAGTCTGATGCCAATGGTTGTCTTTGTTTGGTATCCATTAAATCCTTTTAGTTCAAGTTTGCTTGTTACAAAATAAGGAAATAAACAATTTATTTCAAAATCACATTGTGCATACTCAAAGTAGCAGCATGTGAAAATGCATGGTCACAAAAAAATTAATTCTAAAATAGTAAACAACACCAATCGAAGGAAAATTGAAGGTATTTTACTCAAGCACAGAAAGTATGGCTTAATGTGGACCATGAAGTAGAACAAGATGAAAAAATTTAGAAATCCCAACATTTAGTTTTGGGTCAAAAATGTTATATTAGTGCTCTTTTATTAACAAATGTTGGAATGAATATGCATGAAGTTTAGAATTTACGTAATGCTTTCACTGAACTTAAAGTTGTTTCAGTGCTCACTGAACACTGGTAGTTTCAATACAAAGTAATCACATATGCAGTTCACATTAAAAGATTCTTATACTGGTAATGCATAATAAAAATCATATCTTCCACAGAGGAGCAGCAAGGGGCACGTTGTGATACAGTTTGCCCAAATGTAGTGGAGGAAGTATGCGGAGATGATGGGAAAACTTACAGAAGTCACTGTGATCTTATTGTGTTGTCTTGCCGTGCAAACGTACGTGTTAACAAGGCTTACGATGGACGCTGTTAGAATGAAGAAGAAAATAGGAAAAGGGAAAAGAGGAGTAAGAGAGAGCAAGGAAGAGGATAAGAAGAAAGAAAAGGAGGGCAAAATATTGTGAAATTGGACATTTGGGTTTAGTGATATATCTGGGGGATATGAGTAATGTTTATTTTCCTTTTATGAATGATATATATATACAATTTGGTTGACTGAGCTTGAGCATGAGCATTTTACATGTGCAAACATATATGCAAGTAATTTTCTAATGACTGAAAGACAAATGTATTCTGCATTCTTGTGAAAATGACATCATATGAAATGCATTTTGGAATCAAATCTAATACATATGTTTGTGTATCTTACATATAAAATATAGCTTAAAAAGAGAAACAATTTTGGGTGTTTTTACTCAGCGCTCATTGGCTGGGAGAATGTAAACAATAAATTATAGAAAATGAGCAAATCCAGTTGTATTATTTTGAAAGTTATTTTACCAACACTTGTGTATAATAAGATTTTTTTTATATGTTGATGGGACGACAAGAATTCACACCATGTCCATTGTCTTTTGATGTATTGATTACCTTTACACAGTGATGGCTCTATTAGTGTTTGGTCACAAAGGAGTCAATTAATTACTAGCCCTACCCAGCTCACCTGCTTAACCTTTTCCTTTTTTATATTTGGAAATATTCTTTTTTACACTGCATTGCTATTAGTATTGCTAATAACATTATAATAACAGCATTGATATTAATGGCATTTGAAAAAAAAAATCCTGAAAATTCAAGAAAAGGGTAGTCTTACTAATTAGTGTCTGACTTGTGGAGCCATCTCTGTGTAAACAAATTTCACAAAAGAAAATGACAGTAGACAGTGATTACTCTTAAAGAACAAGAAGTTTTCCAGTACAGGTCTCTTTCTATTCGAAAGTGATATTATAACATGGATACTATTATAATCCACCTTTTTACTCCTCCAGTATAAGATGTACATATTATGGATCTCCCTTAAAATATGAGTTTTATATATCTAACAAAATAAAATAGACTTACAGAAGGTTTTCTAGTTGAACAACAATAATTTTTGTAGGAACTTCCTGGAATAAAGGTCCATTCTACAGTGATTCCCCGGGCTGCACTGCAGTCTTTCTCTGTGAATTTCCTTTGGCCTGTCAATCTGTTCTGTGGTGATCCTACTGTTTTCGAGTATTTGCATGTTCTAGGATGAAAGTTTGGTTTCAGTTATTCAGTTGTTCATTTTATGATTTTCTTCCCATATTCCCCCTCTTGTGCTAATCAACATCTGCTGAGGTGTGTTTTAGTAACATGATAAGCATAGCTTGTGAAAACAGTATCAGCTAAGTTGGTTCAATATAGAGCTCTTGGAACAATAAAGCACACATAGATGCACTCATTAAAAGAAGTTTGGGAAAGGAAGTGAGTAGAGGTGTTTGTTACTGTTATACTTACGTATCATGTTCAAGTCTCTTGAAAAAAGCAAGAGGTATGTTTCATTAATATGGGATAGACATTGCCTATTGGATTTTACACTAATATTAGAAGAAAACAAGCTTTGCATAGCTCTTCATGTACAAATATGTACATAACCCAGAAACATGAAGACATACACCTACATTCATTGTCTGGGTAATGGCCGACCTTTTAGAATAATGTAAAACATAAACACTAAAGACTGTAATTTCCCTAACTACAGCCAAAAGTTTTCAACTTTCACTGCAGCAAAGTTGGTGTTCTGTGTTTGGAAAGCTCAGTTTTATACCAGAGGATGTATATCTTATGAGAGGTGGTGTCAAATAGTTTCCAGAAGGTAGAGCATCAAAGCTGAAAAAGTTATCTCTCAAGCATGGAAAAAAAAAGTATATAAAACACATGTAACAATATAAAACACATATTTATCATGATTCACAGAGCAGTATTTACAAGATTCATAACAAAACGACAATCAAAATAAATTTTGCTTAGTCATGCCAGGTGATGAGTACAAGCTGGAAATGGGGTTGGGGAGTCCTTGGGCAAAGCAAAAGGGGATGGGTGAGGTGGCTGTAATGGTCTGAGCCTTAGGGTGGGGGTAGTAAAAAGACACAAGAAGCCACCTAGACAAATGGAAGAATGCCCAGAAGGGTAGAAGGAAGCATAGGGATGTGGGGGTACAGCAGTGAGGCTAGAGAAAATGTGCCAGATGGTACTAGATATGCTAGTTTACACTCCCTACTTCCCTGTCCTCCCTCCTTCTCTCACTCATCTGTCTGACTGTCTATCTGACATTACATTATATATATATATATATATATATATATATATATATATATATATATAAATAGCACCTATTTTTATTTATAAACAGTATAACACTGCACTGAAACCTTTGTTGGCTGAGCAGAACATGCCATAAACAATTTCTATAGATACACCAATAAACTGATATTGTTACTGGAGAGAAGGAAAGAAAGAAAAAAATGGCACATGCCAAGAAAACCTGATGCTTTGTCTTAGCAAAGGCAACATGTTAAATGAATGCTTGGAACGGGTGAAATTCCACAAGCATTTACTCTGATCTTCCTTTAACCCAATTCACAATAATTCTTCAATTATTAAAATTCCAAACTTTTCACCATTCGAGACATTGAATATATATATAACAGAAAGAGAGTAACATATAAGCAATTTATTACATTTTTCCCTTTCTATATACACTTTTTTAACAAACACACTTTTACAGAATACATCTGTGTACCAAATATTTTCATCACAATTCTATGCTGTCTGTAAACAGCTTTCATCGTGCTTATATACAAATATATAATGCATATGTATACTACTGATTAACATAAAATAGATAAGAAAATAGTGCTGCTATACTGTCCATTCAGTACTGTTTTGTAATCTGACAATGATTTGAGTTAAGAATGCAATTATACATTGACTAGCTGTTCAATATAACCTTTACATATATTCAATGGAATAAGCAAATATCAACAACTTTGCAAGATAATGCAAGAGAATCCCGATGAAAAACTAAAAGCTTTACCAAAAAAAAAAAAAAAAAAAAAAAAAAAAAAAAAAAAAAAAAAAAAAAAAAAAAAAAAAAAAAACAGACAAAAAATTATTTATAACTTTACATGAAAATTGATAGAAAAATAGATTCTCTGATAAAATTGTACCTCTATTACTATCAAGACTAATCCTATTATTTCACAACTGTTCATAAAAAAAAAAAGTTAATCCAAAAGAAATCAACCTCATAATAAATACAACACATTTAACATAATGACAACAATTAATGACTGGAGAATAATTATAATAATCCACACCAAAGGTGGAAACAGCAAGCGTTGACGAAATCTTGCACGAGAACTTGTATCCGGCTGTCTCGGATAATCGGCTCTGAGCTCTCCCCCTTCAGCTGCTTGTTAACGCAACACAAGTCCTATACAATGAAAAATAAACACATGAATAAAAATAAGAATGAATTTGTGATGATATAAAAAGGAAAAAGCAAAAGTTGGTAAACTACAGTTTTTAATTTTGCATACTACCAAAGCCACATATATGTACAATCATCACAAATCCTATATAATGGAGAGAAAAAAAGTAAGAAAGAAAGAAAGGAAAGATGAGAGAGGAGAGAGAAGAGAGAGAAGAGAGAGAGAGAGAGAGAGAGAGAGAGAGAGAGAGAGAGAGAGAGAGAGAGAGAGAGAGAGAGAGAGAGAGAGAGAGAGAGAGAGAGAGAGAGAGAGAGAGAAATTAAGTCGGTACATCACAATCTGAATTTGCACATCACAAAATTCTAAATAATGAAAATGGTAATAAAAAGGCAAATAAACAGAGAAATTCTAGGATGTGATCTTGACTTACAGCTTTTTGCTTAAAGAGGTCTACTGAGAGCATCATAAAGGCATCAGGACACGAAGGACTCAAGATCACGTTGTGCTGAACGTTGCCGTCGCTTGAGGTTAAACTCCTAAGCCAAGTAAGAGTGAAGCATTATAATGTTTTATAATATGCATAATATAACATAAATACTAATATATCATTACATACTAATATACCTTCACATATCAATAAACTTTGAGAGATTAGACTAGAAATAAATAATCTCATTTCTGTCTGGACCACAACAAAATTGTTCTTAAACGGGAGTAAGATAAGTAAACTTAAAGCTTTACCTATGTCTTTCCTGGTACTTTGCTTGCAACACTCTAGTCAAGGTCTGATACCACTGGAGTGGTTTTGTGATAAGAGGCAGTAACTGTGGATCAACTGAGCTCAATGGCTCAACTCGTACTAAACTCAAAAGTTCGCTGAGCTCCCTAAAACTCAAACCACCGAGAGCCTGAAAAAAGAAAACCGTATTAATCTAAGGAAATGGTTCCTTAAAGTGATCTATATAAAACGTGGTATATTTTCCGTTTTTTCATACATTTGTATATCATAAAGGTGTTTGCTATATTGACAGTCATATCTTCACTGATAAATGATAGTTTGACTTTTAACCTGGCTAGGTAACTTCTGCCTATCTTCATCTCGGACACTTGCTGTCAATCTCTGCCACAAAGAGTCACGTCTGAAAGAAATAATTAATATTCATTGATCATACATAAATATATACTTACATGCTTAAAAAGTATCCAAGTCTAATTTGCATAACATATGGACTCATACATATACTCCTTCACAACACACACACACACACACACACACACACAAATACTGACATACTCTCACACTTTAAGACTTTAACACTCGCTCACTCTCTCTGTCTCTCTCTCTCTCTCCCACTCACTCATTCACTCAATGCTCTATCTGTCTAATGCCATATCTATTTATACTTTCACCACACATGTGATGGAAAATATATAATAAATATAATAAACATAACAATAGTAGCAGTAGTACTAGTACTAGTAGTAGTAGTAGTAGTAGTAGTAGTAGTATAGTAGTAATAATAATAAAAACAATAATAATCAAGAAAATATCTACCTGCAATGTATCTTTGCTTGATTAAAGATATGCTGAATACGAGTTCTCGCTTCTTCAGCTTGATTCAGGAGTGTTTTCTGCATTGTCTCTTCATAAACTGTGTAGTAGCCAAGGTAATTCACACTCTCCAGCCTGGAACATCAAAGTATTACATATTAAATCTCCCGTTAAAATAGAAATTAAAAAAACATCAAAACACAAAATCAAAATGTAGAAGTAATCATCATAAAAATAATAAGATTATTGAAACAAAGCAATTATTTACATATGTCCAATAATAACCCATTACTACCTGGAATGGTATGTATGTACATGCCATGCCCTCTCTGAGTTCAGTTTATTAACTGTGTTTACACATATTTGGGTCTACATGTGTTTAGTCACCAAAGAGTCTATTATCAGTCCTACCTACCAAATGTTTACCTTCTTCTTGACTTTTGGATATATTCTCTTTTATCTGCTATTGCTATTAGTATTGTTAATAACACTAATGAGTATAATGTCAATAACAATAATATTAATATCATCAAAAACAAGCAGCCCTACTAACTAACTCCTTGGTTGCTGAATACTTGTGGAGCCATCTATGCATAAACACATTTCACAGAAAAAAACTGCTGTGGATATTACATGTTCCCAGCAGCAATGGGTTAAATGCAAAAACATTCCCAAGGAGTTGGTACCAGTAAAACCTCTCCTTTCCTTCCTGTACCTTTGCACTGGTATGTGAGTATCATTATTCAGATTAACTCAAAGACATTTTCAAATTCCTCCAAAACTAAACCTGGACTTTCAATCTGTTCAAGGTATTTGACATCAAAATAAAAACAAAAGATTTTATTTTTATATAAAAAGAGCACCTACTTTTTTCTTTAGACCTTCCTCATTTCTTCTATAATTTTACAGATTTGAGAAAAATGACAAAAGCTATCAAAGACTTTCTCATGTGAATAACACTAACGAACCCCATAATATAATCTTTAAGTACTATGGAAAAACAATGATCATAAAACAAACCAAAGAAACCACAAGGCAGCACAGGATGTCTTACAAGCCACATCGACCTACAATCCATCATGTGCACCAACAAACACGGAAATCTCACCTGATCCCAATGTAAGACTTGACAGGGGGTGGTGGATCGCTTGAGGTGGTGGAGGTGTGGGTGGAGGAGGACAGGGGAGGTGGGGGAGGCTGCAGCCCTGGGGGAGCTTGGAGATGCCCCCCCGTCTCTGCGAAGACCTGGCTGGACACTGCAGGGGGAGTGCATGACCCACTCTCATTACTGCTCTCTGAAAGGGAAGGTATGTGTGTGACACTAATCATGAGCCTTAAAGAAGAAGAAAAAAAAAGTAAACAAACTATAAATATGTACAAAAATAAACAAGCCTAACCATAATCAGCTGTACCTGGTTGAGAAGAGGTTGCAGTTTTCCAATGTCCAAGTGACGGTGCTGTTGACACTGTGCGAAATTTGCCCATTTTCTTTTCAAGGATACGATTTGGATACATCTCTCTGAGGAGAGGGAATGGAAAAAGTATTCTCAGTAATCAACTTTAATAATAAATATCTCTTGAATATTCATCCATGCTTAACCCAATGATGCTGGGTGGTTTCCTAATACGAAAGCCCTCCCTCCGCCATCGGGTGATCATGTCAGCAGCATAGAGTGTGCAGCATGGTCGTACATGCCCTAGAAAGTGGCACCAGCGCACCATGGCACGTATGCACATGCCACCTGGAATATAGTCCAGGCATGCCATGGCATGTACGTACATGCAACCCAGCAGCGAAGGGTTAATAGTATAATCTGTGAGTGCTATAAAATCTGAGAAAAATTAATATAGGGTAACATATTCAGGCTTTCAAATGATTTTCATACATATTAATTAATAATATGACCAGTCTTTCTGTACCAAACCATTTTAAGAATATCAGTAAAATAACCTTTTAGTCATTAGGGAAAGACCTACATATGCAAGGCCATGCTAGGAAAAGAAAGAGCAATAAAGCAAGTCTCATGATTAAGATTTTCCTCTATCATACCGTCTACTGGTTAAGATGACGTAGAAGTTGAGATGCAGAACATTCAGCTGCTGGTCTGAGGGGTGGGCATCCAGTGTTGCATTGTGGGAGACCAGCAGAGTAACATCATAGTCATCAGAAACTCTCTGGTCATTGGCATCACTGTAGTGAACGCGGCATGTCTTTGTGTGGACTAAGACAAATTCTGTGTATTGCTGAAAAGCAGGTTAAATATTGCTCTGTAATTATTCATAAAGTTCTAGAACTTATCAAGTACATATTATGAGGCCAAACGGAAACCCTATTTGCCATCCATTTCTAAGTATACAAGACACACACACATGAGGATAACAAAAACTAATAACAAAAAATGAACTTTACTGTGGTAGTCTGATAATATGATATTTCCAGGACTACATAGGGAACTTTAAGTATCAGTATTCAACCACGCACTCTATGAGACATTTATATAAACAATGTAAATCCTAATTTTGTTACTCAATAAACTCATGTACAATGCCAATGCAGGGTTGACATTTAACATTAAACAAAAATCAGTGTGTGCAGGCTGCCTTATGTTTATCATTTCCTGAAATAACTGCATTCCACTCAGCTGCCTTTTTTCTTGCACTACCATCAAGCGTTTTATTGACCTGCTCCTCTTACTGTCTGGGAGAGTCACTGAGTCTTAAAGAAGCAATCTCCAAATCTTTTCATTAAAAAAATATTTTGCAACAGCTCATTTTAACTAAATTGCAGAGAAATATGAAATGTTATATAAGAAACTGATACTGGATTTGCCCACAAATTCTGTGACAGTATCATTCAACTAAGTTCAGAAGTAAAGAATGAAATACCGTAACTGATTTTAAACTAATTACACAAAATTAAAAGTATGATGACATTCCAAAACTTCAGGGGACTTGATGAAGGAGAAATCCAGGATAAAATAACTGTAATGTATTCTAAAATATATGTAACATATGCCTGTAAATCTTATCCAGAATGGAAAATAATTGTGGTGATGGCAGGATGTCTCCCTAAATCTAAATCTTCAGGTAGTTACTTGTATATACACTAAAATGCCTAACAAACAATTCTTGAAATCAAAGATGATTTGCAGCATTTACATAGCATCCTTTCCTTATGTTCACAAAATTTTCAGCAATAAACATATGACATGTATGAAATTTACCATGTCTGCTGTTGGATCTAGGATAACTGGTGTCATTCGCAGGACTCTCATCTTGTACTGCTTCTCACGAGCCAAGAGATAATTATACAACTGTTCACCTGGAGAGCCAGTGTCCTCAACAGTCAATTCACCTGAAGATTATTTTATATTAAAAATTTGTAATGAAGAAAGAAAACGAGAGACCAAAGTTTTCCTAATTTACTGTTAGAAATATCATACCAATGGTATCTCCTTTGGATCTTAAGTCAATTTTAGTATAGTCATATGTTACCAACAGTATGTACTCAACTTCAAACACTCAATAAAACTGTACATCACAATTATTAGTTACATTCACAATGACAATGCTAAAACGAAAACTTATATTTGTACAAACCTGAATATATGAGGTTTCTTGCGAAGTTTGGTCCTTTGTTGTAATACTTAATGAAATCGGAGAGAAATGAAGACAAATGATATCCTGGTGTGAACAGGAGCTGGCGGTCTGCAACGTATGCACACACGGCTCGCAGGTGAAAGTCGTAGGTGAAGGAATGCATGTGCAACAACACCTTTACGTTGTCCACTTCATCCAAGAAGAAATTGATGGCAAACTGCAACACAGGGAATGATGCATATTACAGTGCCTGTTTATATTTGTATTTTCTAGCTCCAATTATCTCTTTTATCTCTCTGCAGTAGTTTTTAACCTTTATTGCTGAAGAGGATATATAAATAAAGTCAATATCATAACAGGGAAGTTTACAATTTATCTTAAGTCTCAAGCAGCAAGCTTAATGTTAATTCTGGCACTATTTCTTTACTTTCAAAGATCAGAGACTACTTGGCAAAAAGGCTTCAGTTATTCAAAGAGAAAAAAAAAGAATCTCAAGATATGTTATAAAATGTTTTATTACATATATCTAACAACTTACTTTCAAGTAAACTTTAGAAAAAAAAAATTAACATACAGCACAAAGAAGGTAACAGCCCTCAACATTAAGTAAAAGTTGTTAAACCAAAAAAATCAAATATTAGTACCTATCTAATATTAGTATTAATAATTCCCCTGAAAACAAAATCAACATTCAATCATTACCATCAAAAGAAAAACAGCCTTTCTAGAAAACAGCTGAAAAGAAATCAGCAGTTTCTATGGCTGAAGGATTAACTTGTGGGGGTCTTCTCCATGATAATCAAGAAGGTAAGCTTTATTACCACGTGGTCAGTACAGTGAAAAGAGCAATTAGGCACAAAGCACACAGGTAAAAAAAAAAAAAAAAAAAAAAAATATACCTAATTCATAATCCAAAGAAAATTCTATTGTATTTCTATATATACACAGTTTATATACAATCATCCCACATTAGTTTGACCTGAATGTAAAAACAGGTTACAATCTCACAGATAACACACACAAATAAATCATTATCAGATGTTATACCATTTGCACAACAAATTTCTCCCTTTTTATTTCTCCTGATCATTCTAGAAGTAATCTGTGGTAAGTGAAAGGCTAATGCTTTGATAGATAGATAGATAGATAGATAGATAGATAGATGAATAAAAGGCAATAAATATTGACAGAAAAATCATTCTATTTGCATTATAAGCTTATTCTATAATATATCAAAGCTATCTCTCACCATATCAGTAACTATACATTACCCATTGTAAAAAAAAAAAACTATCTCTCACCATATCAGTAACTATACATACCCATTGTAAAAAAAAAAAAAAAATAATAATAATATATATATATATATATATAATATATATATATATATATATATATATATATATATATATAATATTATATAATATATATATATAATTATATATATATATATATATAATATATATATATATATATATATATATATATATATATATAATATCTATATATAATATATATATATATATATATATAATATATATATATATAAAATATATATATACTAATATATAATATATAAATATATATATATATATATATAAATATATATATATATATATTAATATATATATATATATATATATTTATATAATATATATATATATATATATATATATATGATCAGTTCAAGAGGAATATGGGAAGTCTATATTACCTTTTTTTTTCTTTTTTAATAAAAACTACACTCATATGATTTTTCTAAGAGGTATAGAGATATCAGTTTTCTATGAGGAATTTTTTTTTTTTTTTGTAAAATCTCTTTAAAAAAATTTACCTATTATGAACCTATCCCTTAAATATATCTTATGTGTAACGTATAAATACAAAAAAATACAATATAAATAGATCCAAAAATAAATCAAATCAGCAATTAGCCCTATATACATACATACAAAACTGTAGTGTATGTTTTTGCCTGTGTGTGTATGCATCTACACTTGTTAAGTCTCCTCTAAAGAATTCTAGCAAATGAATATGAATACAAATAATATACAGAAACATATTGGTAGTTGTATTCATACACATCAAAACAAAGAATTGCACGCATGCACGCACGCACGCACGCAATCACACACGCACGCACGCGCGAGCGCACACTCGCACACACACACACACACACACACTACACAAAACATATATACTAACGCAAAATATTGAATAAGAAGACTTTACTCCACAATGGCTATGCCACTGCTGATTAGAGACATAAACTTGTCTGCTCATACCCTGTACATTAATTAATGCTTTGGGGAAAATATAAATTTCAACAGCAATAACAAAAATTCTGCAATACAAAGACACGCACCTACTTAATGCTGCCTAATATAATTCAATAGACTTGCAAAATCTTGCACATATTGAGAGATATGATAATAACATGACAGCATAATACAGTACTAGCTTGTCTATAAGTACTGTAAATGCAGCTGTAAATAATTCGAACCCTCTAGGAATAATCAGTGTTATAAGGTAGGATGTTATTGTTTTAAATGTGTTATCTGTTAAAAGTTGTTATTCATTGTGAGGATTTATCTGTAAATATATAGGAATTTCAGTTTAATAGTGTTGAGACAAGAATAGAACCAGTCTGAAGACCCACGGAATATTTATACAAGTGAGATGATCCTGGGAGGCAGGATAGGTACTGGATTTAGGAACTCTCTCTCTCTCTCCTTTTTTACTGTTATTTCTTCCTTTATTTTGAGAGAGGATTTGATTAAGTTTGAGAGAGAGACTGAGAAAGAGATTAAGAGATTGAGAGATTGAGAGATTGAGAGAGAGAAAGAGAGAGAGAGAGAGAGTTAGTGAGCAGGAAGGACAAAAAAGGGGAGGGATTAACAATGAACCTGTCAAATCATATGTAATCACACATCCCAGTACACTTTGTTCCTCAACACAGGGTCACCACCCTCTTAGCAAAACTACTTGAGAACAAAAAGACGGTTAGCAGTAAGAGCAGAATGAAGCAGAGACCAGACACAGAGGTAGCAATGTAGCAAAGTGCGATAAGCTGCATGGCTTACTTTGTCCTCTATCAGGTCAGGAGGGCACCCCTCAGGAAAGATAAGTGTCGCAGAGGACCGTGGTGAGGGCTGCAGGGCTGTGGGTGGACCTCTCACCACTATCCCTGATAATCCTTCTTTCTTCATATAATGAAAATAAACCTGTGACCATTACCTCCATCATGACACTCTGGTACCACTCATCCACATAACCCAACCCCCCTTTACGATATGCTGTTGACCATTTACATCTTTCTACTTCAGTATAACCATTTTTTTCTTGTGATATAGCTATCTATTTTTGTAATTAATTCATATGAGCATTTTTAAAAGATATATAAATCATACTAAGCTTAATGTTTCTAAGGCATTTTCCATGGGATTTTTTAAAAGGTGCTTTCAAAGGCTTAGCAACATTTCCAGGAACTGAACTACATTGCTTGTGAACTTTGTGGTACATTTCATGAACATTATTATTATTGCACATGAGATATACAGAACATCTGCTTGCAAGATGACTATCTAAATATAACAAAAGAGCAGAAACAGAATTCTGCAATTAATGAAGAGACAGTTTTTTTCAGGTTAAGAAAATGAGGGATAGATCTAAAATATTTAAAAAATTATGGAACTAATTCATAATATTTATAAGCTTAATCTAAGTAAGCGCAACATACGATCAGGAAGGAAAAAGTATTGAATCCTACAATCTACAGACAACAATATAAACAGAATTTATGATGTCTCTATCATATTCTGGCAATTTTTACCGATAAGTTGTGGTATAATAATGTAGTTTCACAGGCTAGGTAGATAGGAAGAGAAGAAAGGAGAGAGGGAGAGAGAGAAAGAGAAAGAGAAAGAGAAAGAGAGAGAGAGAAATTGAGAAACAAAGACATAGAAACAGACAAAGAGAGGCACAGAAAGACAGACTGAGACAGAGAGAGACATTACCTATACTAAATAATCAAGCTTTTCTTTTCATTCATAAACACAGGAGTCCAAAACTTTACATATGGTATCACTGTAATGGTCAACAGGGTAGTGAAATTTATACAGCCAGCATGAAGTTACAGGGAGTATTAGTGATTTCTCATGTCTAATTAATCAAGCAAAAGAAAATGCTGAAAATGTTTAAGAAAAAAACAACAACAAAAAACAAAAACAAAAAACAAGAAATAATGACATCAAAGATATTAAACACAAAGAAATGTGTAGCAAAGGAAATGGCTCAACAAGAGCATGACAGAGCCAGAGTAAATGAAGACAGATATCCAAGCTTAAGTATATGCAACAACAGGTATCATCGTTGCATCATTTTTTCTACTGTCATCAATACTATCAATTTTGCTATGATTTTTTTCTTGTCATCATAAAAAATCAATACACATAATGGAAATAATGATGACAATAATAATGATGGTAATGATGATGATAATGGTAATATTGATGATGATGATGTTGACTATAATTTCGATAAAAATCATAATAATAACAGTAACAGAGGTCATAATATTATAATAATAATAAAAAAAAAATTAACAATGATAATAACAATAACAATATAAATAATAATAATAACAAGAAAAATAAATCAATGATAATAACAATGATATGAATCTGAACATACCATGCTCTCTATAAAAAAAATTTTCTCCGGTAATTTTATGCTAAACCAATTATTTTTAAAAAATCTTAGCAAATAAAATCCTGAATATTCCAAAAATAAACAGAACCTACAAGAAATGATAAATTACAAGAAAATTATTTGGGAAACAAATTAAATGAATTCTTACAGTAAAAAAAAAAAAAAAGGAAAACATATCAATACTGGGAGAAAAAGCCTCCAGTTACAGTTGAAAATTCCAAAATTCTCTCCTTTTTTGGGGAAATAAAAGTACACAAGAGAGAAATAAGATACTTATGAAAAAGGAAACCTTTCTTCCAAAGCTAAATACCCATATAATTTTTGCAACAATGAAACTAAGCAATGGATGGTGTAGTTGCAATGCCTTTATATATATATATATATATATATATATATATATATATATAATTTAATATAATAAATATTATTGAAGATATAAATATAATATTATATATATATATTATAATAATATAGTAAATATTTCAATGATAAAATATTATATAAAGAGAGAAAAAGAAAAAGAAAGTATTATTAATTATACTGCATATCTGAAGACGATGCCAAACTACCTGTAAATATTACAACATGCATCAATAACTACAATTTAAAAACTACTATTATTGGTAAGAACTAAATAAATAAAACATATAAACATTCTTCTCTAAGCATTTTTCTTTTGGAAAAGAGAAGAGAAAAAGGTATACATAAAAAGAGAGAGAAAAAAAAACTAAAAGAAAAAGAAAAAAAACTTACTTGAGAGGAGAGACTTGTGTATTTCTTCCCTTGTAATCTAGTAGACTCCAGGACATAAAGCTACAATTGAAATGAGCTTTTTAGTACTATACATTTACTGTTGCTTACTGCAATGTATCATCAGGAGGTATATGGTATAATAATGATAATAGTAAGAAAAATACATATGTAATTATATGTATAAAATATATACATGATGAATATGTAAATACAAGTATGTCTGTAAATTTCTGTTATACAATATTCACATGAATCAACAGGAATAGACACATTATAACTTTATCTTTTAACCCAATGGGGCTGGGTATCAGAAATCTGTCAGCGTCATAAACTCTGGCGATTTCTGGCAACGTCCAGACACTAGGCACAAGAGTCCTGCTTCATGTAGCAGAACTTCCCGCTCCATGCATTCTGGAGCGTTGCCGCATATATAGCCATACATAGCAGACCAAGTGGTTTGTTATGATGGCTGTACACGTGACCCAATGGGTCATGTGTACAGCTGTGACCCAAACGGGTGGCCATAACCTGATATTTTCTTTATATATTGAAATGGATCACTTAAAAATGTAGATATATTTCTGTGGTGTTGGATACACTCAAAACATTTGACACTGGAAAGCACCTATGTATGCTAAAATAAACAAAACTCCTTGCTTGCCTTGGTTGAGAAATATGGCTCACAAAAAGCAATCTCCAGCAGAAGTGTTCCTCCAAGGACATTTTTTAGCAAATAACTTGGCTCAGCTGTTATCTGTTCACTGAAACGAACTCCCTTTGTGCGGTAAATCTTGTCTTCTGTTTCCCTTCCACTGCTACGTCTATCAAAACAAGGAACATTTTAGACTCATAACACAAATTATTTAGGATAAATTCTCAGTTTCAAAATGATTACATCATTTTACATACCTAAAACAAAATATGTCTCACCCTTTCTGTTGTGGGGCATGTGCAACATTGAGTGTCAAGAACCCTAAACTCTGCAAGTACTGTATATACTCCTTCAAATAGCTAGAGCACAGAGCACCATGCCATTTGTCATCTCCACCGGTGACATTCCGTCTCCGCTGCCCAGGACTGGAAACATTTGATTTCAGAGACAAAGACCGTCGCAGGTCTGTTGGCCCGGCACCAGAGGCACTCTTCATGGAGTTACCAGAGTCATGGCGAGATCTCTGTGGAAAATGTAAATAAATATCAGATCATAGCTAGAAGCTGTAAATATGAGATGAGGTATGTTTTGAGAATAATAAACTAAATATTATAAGAATTACTAGCCTTAAGGCAGAAGAAGAAGAAATTGACAAACATATAAAGCACTCACTGGTTCTGGAGTTTTGCTTCCCAGAGGCAGGACTCTATCACAGGAAGCTTGAGGATCTGCCAGGCTGTGATCTCGAGTGGCTGCCACCTGCCAGCGCCACCTGAAATGTATTAACCCTACAATGACAGTATCAGAAATCTCTGGGCATCAATGACTCTGGAGATTTCTGGCAACCGTCCTACCATTTGGCCTGGGAGTCTGCTACATGTAGTGGAACTTTCCGTTTGACTCGCTCTAGCACCTTGTGACGCCTATAACCAAACCTTGCATGATGAATCGGTTTGTTATGATGGCTATAGGTGTGGCCCAGCAGATACGGGTTAAAAGAGATAAATTTTTTATCATTCAAGTTCTAGCTATACAAAGAGGACTTATAAATGTTATATGTATAAAAGATATGAATGAGAATGAATATCTTCACAATACAAGAGATATACTTAACCGGTTTCGATGGTGTCTTCATCAGAAATACATACTTGTATTTCTGACGAAGACACAATCGAAACCGGTCAAATACATCTCTTGTACTGTGAAGATATTCATCCTCATTCATACCTTTCATTATAAATGTTAATAATAATCCTAATATATAATGTGATGGTGGTAATTTACTTTTGGCATACTTTTATATACCAAAAGGATGTGCTAGAACCTAATTATTTTGATTAAAGAAGTCCCTAATCTAAAATAGTTACAACTTCAATATTTTTCTAAAAATATGAATGTCTGTTTTGAGGATCAGCCTCAAGTTTAATAATATCCCTAATATATAATCAAATAAATACACATAGTGCTATATATCTGATCGTATACACAACAAAGTGAAGCAGTCATCACCAATTCCTTCTACAACATACCTTGGCAGGAAAAGCAGAGGCGTATAACAAACATGAGCAATGCGTGCAGTCTGCTTATAGAGAGCTAATATCTTGTCATTGAAAACTGGACTTGAATGTCCTGGCGCCTGAACCATGGTCTGCAACAGTACTTTCCGCTGATTTTCTGCAAAAGACACAATTAAAAGCATACAGTCAACTATGGTGATTGACTATTTTGAAAAATTCATTTTAAATATTTAAATATATTGCACACAGAATAACCCGTTACAGCAGGGTCACATGTATAGCTGTTAGAACAAACTGCTTGGTATGCCAAAGTGAATGAAAGAATCAGGCTGATATTCAAACCGAAAACTAACAGCCATCAAGTTACCTCTCTGCACATTTAGTCGTCTTATCTCTATCAGCTGTGTGCCATGACGAAGTTCCAAGTCTTTGAAGTTTCCAAAGTGCGAGTTCTTCAGTGGACGAGGGGGTCGACTATCTCTGTACACATCACCCAAGTTTGATATCACCTAGAAAATAACATGAAAAATAACATTTTATACTGTGTTTGTGAAATTGACCATCTGTTATCTTTACCACTAATTCTAATATATCTATTATTCTAAAAAAAATCTGACACAGATGTATAAAAAAGGTTGAGATGTTTCCAAAAGCATGATACACAAAAAAATAAAATAAAACAAATAGAAACGATAAATAAAATACAAATAAAAAGTAAAATGGTTAAGGAAAAAACAACACTATGGTTCATTTCATTCCTTAACCGATCACTATTCCTTCATTACAGTTGACAATAAAACATATTTCACTGCAGAGAATCATCTCTAGCCATAAACTTCCTTCACAAAACTTACCTGCACCCTCCTGTTTCCCCTTTCAGTTGCTGCAAGCATGTCTCTTCCTGGAGCCTGGTACTTTATCAGAGCCTCCACGTGTCCCTGGGAGCCAACATATGGGTTATCCTGGAAATAAAATGCGACTGAAATACTTTGCTTCTGCTGTCGAGATTCAAGAATGACCTATCTTAAAATTGTTATAATAGAAGAAGGGCATTGTGTTTGCTAGTAAATTTGGCCACAAAATCTTGCAAAATGGTTACATGGGTTCCATACAATAAAGATCCATTACCTGCTATCTTATCATTACTCTTTTACTTGTTTAACTGATATTTGAAACTTACCCTACAAAATATTCAATCAACAAAACTCCCTAAAAGTACTTTCCCCTCCACCCTTTGCCTTTCCCTCCACTCTTCTCCAATCTCTCAACCTCTATCCTCCCCCTTCATTTTATCTCCTTCCTCTTCCAAATCTCTCCATCTTTTCCCTTTATTTCTCTCCCAATTATATTTGTGCATACCTCTTTCTTCTTGTCTTGTGCCTTCCGAATGAAAGGTTGGTTGTGAAATAAACCAATCTTTTGGAGGACAACAGAAGAGAGTAAGCGTGTGCGAGCACTGGACCAATGTGCCAGCTGACTCATGGCTGTGTGCAAAGATTCACACTGATCCTTTGTCCAATTGTAAGTGTAGATCACAAGCTGTGTAAAGAGGGAAAGTGAAATGTTAAGGCCCTATCACAAAACCATTTATTCTATTAATTATTGCATTTCCATATGAACTTTTTGAATGCAAATGTCAGACACTATCATACTACCAAAGTAGCAAATGTGCGAGGTCCTGGGAATCACACAAGCATTCTCATACAAATCATATTTTAAAGAAATATAATTATGTAAAGGAGACTATATTGTATACTTAAATACTCTAGAATATTAATGTACATTTACAAGAACTTCTATCACAAAAAAAAATAAAAATAAAAAATAAATAATAATAACAATAATAATAATAATAATAATAATAATGATGGAAATTAGTCAGATGAAAATGGATACTTCTGTTTTTGTTTGGGACAGGGCCTATAGTATGATTCTGTATAAAAAAGGGAGCATTTGCTGGATCTGAAATGGTGGATTTTTTTTTTTTTTTATAGTCATATATTATATATACTTGAACAAAGAATAATCAGGAGGAAAAAGGGAGCATATAGCTTGTAAGTGAATGGAATATATCTAATTTTTCATGAGCAAATTCTACTAATACTTAAATACAATGAAATTTTCCTTTCTCTTGCTTCTAAATCAGTTTACAAAACAGACTCTTCCATATATCTCTCTTGCTGACTTGATGCTTAAAAGAAACTACTAACCTATGTCAGCAAAAAACTTATATACACATACATATACATACCTCTTGCCCAAAGAGTGTAGCCAATAGCAGCTTCTGCCGAGGAATGAAGAGTGAGTCTGTTGTTTCACAAGTCCACAGTGAACCAGCAGCTGATGGAAGGCTGGTGGGCGTGGAAGGCACAGTCACAGGAACTGATATGGGTATGGTAGATGATGCCACAGTACTTGTTGGTATGGCTGATGATGGCACTGTTGGCGGGGCCGTTCCAGGTGTACTGAGACCACTGGCTGTACTTTCCAGCTTGGTGAAACTTGACTCACCACCACTGGCATACCTGCCCCTGGGCCAGAAGACCAGCGGGGGGTATCTCTGACTGTTTTTACTACCTGAAATTATAGGAGATTAGACTGCTGCTTTCTTATATACACCAATCTCTAGGTTCCATGTATATAAGAGCAGAAAAAAATGTGAATCTAATAGCTCAGATCATTATCTACATAAAAAAAACGGATGATTTGCAGCTCTACACTTTATCATATAGAAATTTGTGTCATAAAAATAATTTCACATCAGTGTGATAATTGCCACGCCAAGCATCAGTGCCATTGTAGCTTTATCTAGAGGTGATAGGAAATATTTAGTTCATGATATTTCTTCTGAAAGTTTGTAATATGTTATAACACAAGCATAACTATGGCAATTTTGCTCCATTTCATTTTAACTCATTGCCGACAGGCATGGCGTGTATGTACATCCCATGCCCACTGTGAGTTTACTTTATTAATTGTTTTTACACAAAGATAGCTAAACTTGTACTAAGTCACAAATGAGCCAATTACAAGCACTGCCTGTCTTGCCCATTTACCCTTTTCCTTGATTGACGAAAATATTCTACGCTATCTTGTTTTGCTGTTACTAATATTTATAACATTATAGCAATTATAATGTTTATAATAAAAATAATACCATCAATAT
The DNA here is from genome assembly GCF_015228065.2 of Penaeus monodon. Lineage (NCBI taxonomy): Eukaryota > Metazoa > Arthropoda > Malacostraca > Decapoda > Penaeidae > Penaeus > Penaeus monodon. The sequence continues at coordinate 20,112,541 of NC_051423.1, read as the reverse complement.
TCACAGCATTAGTATAAAATATGTTTCTCCCAAGAGAAAAGAGAAATTAGGTAAGGTCACAAGGTCTACTAACGGACTCCTTTGTGGCTAAGCACTAACAGAGCCATCTATGTGCATTTCACACACACACAAAAACAAAAAGAGAGGGAGGGAGAGAGAGGGAGAGAGGGAGGGAGGGAGGGAGGGAGGGAGGGAGGGAGGGAGGGAGGGAGGGAGAGAGAGAGAGAGAGAGAGAGAGAGAGAGAGAGAGAGAGAGAGAGAGAGAGAGAGAGAGAGAGAGAGAGAGAAACAATATTTTTTATGCATTTTCCCCGGCAGCATGTGATTAAAGATAACACAGAGAAAGACTTCCAGACTAAATTCATTAAATCAAAATATTACCAAACAAAACACCTATAATATCCAGAACAAACCTTTCACTGTTGACACATAATAATCATTGAACCTGTCTTCTGAAAGTGTAGCCCACCACTGCTGATTGTTGCGACCAATGACAATTAGGTTATTGTGTTCATACCCTGTGCCTGAGTCAGACTTCAGAATCTGTGGGACCTGAAAGTATTCATTTCATATTATCTATGTTTCACTCCTTGGAATTCTTGAGTGCTGAACATGCAAAAAATTATGAATAAAAAATATAAGTCAGTAAATAAAATTTAGCAGACATTCTTTTTTCCTGAACAGATGCAAGTAAAGGACCTTTACTTCCAAAAATGTTAAAATAACAGGACAGGATGTGGTAACATGTTGAGTTCATGAAAAATACCCAAATGCATTACATACTTTCTCTTCTTAGCAAGTTTTGTTAAAAGTATATACTTGCAGGCATCTCTATTAATACATATATAATTTGCTTATAAAAAATGTTGGTTCTTAAATGTGGTACAATATATTACAGTAATGGAAAAAAAATGCTTTCCTTCATGAAGATAATTGTATTTACAAAGTTTTATCTTTCCTGAAACAAAAGATAATCACATACATTAAAAGTTTTGATACAGACCTTATTAAACTCAACTAAGTTGTAAACTGGAGGCTCTCCATCTTTCACAGATTCTTCAAAGATTTTTGTGGTCGTGTCACTTGAATTTTGCGATACCCATTTCTGTAGTTCTGTTATAAAAATGGGAACTGCATGTCTGAAAGCAAAATTGGGAATATTCTAGAAAAGGCAGTCTCCCTCTGAAAAAAGAAACACACAAGGAGTATCACACAAAACAAAATTCACTTACACACACACATACACATATTGTATATATACACATGTACCTACAAACCAACTAACAGAGGTATGGAATCCAATTGTACATATACATGCATTTACATGTACATGCGTGCACACACACACACACACACACACACACACACACACGCACACACACACACATTCAAAGTGAGACAAACTGAAACATATATAACAAATATATATCTTTCAAGTCCTCCTTTATCCCTAAATTCCCAACTATAATCCATAACAATGACACCTTAACAAAGATTATCCACCCTTAATAACAATTCCGATGAAGATTTAATCGGCACACATCAATTACTTCTCTTATATGAAGTCTCCTGATTCTCATTTATGCCTGTTTTCAACAAGCAAGCACTCTCAACCTGGGAATAGGCCCTTCTCCCTTACAACCCCAACACACCCTGGAGCCTCCTCTCACAACCTCGCACACAGTACCTGGTTGTGATAGTAACGGTATGTTTCCGAACGGCATGCTCTCCTCCTCCCTTTTCCACCAACTCCTTCCGCACGACATGCTCTCCCTTTTCCACCAGTTCTCGTCGCGCAGCATGTTCCCCTTTCTCCGCCAGTTCATGGGCGTATTCCAGCCAGTCAATCATGATGCCTGAGAATACTGGATGCAAGGTGTTGGAAACATTCTGTTCCCACGGCTGATTCTGTAAAAATAGGAAACGTTTCTCTTTTAAAATGGGTAAATGACTTACAGATCTTTATCCACAGAACATACAAATGTGCGTATTATTAAATATACATCCATATAAATGTATACCAACCAATATATGAATACAAGTTTATACTTTATATATATATATATATATATATATATATATATATATATATATATATATATATATATATATAATATATATATATATATATATATATACATACACACACACACACACAAATATACATATATATACAAATATACATATATATATATATATATATATATATATATATATATATATATATATATATGTGTTGTGTGTGTGTGTGTGTGTGTGTGTATTTGGTCTAGAACTAACAAAGCGAAAAAACTTCATCTTCCAATATGAGTGGGAACTTCTTTCATCCGCTCAGTCCTACATCCAACATCATTTGCAAACACTAAGTTAAAAGGATACCCTCAGCCCTTGAAAACACAAAGGTATTTATATTGTGGGTTTACTAAGAAAATGTTTTTTTTTAAGTGCACCCCCTTGATGTGTAGTGCAGATTAGTGATATACAAGGCTAGTATAGTTGCATCCTCTGTGGAAGCACACTTCAGCCAGCTAGCCGTTCTTACTCATCCCTCTGGTTTCTAATCAGTTAGCAGCTCTTACTCATCCCTCTGGTTTCTAATCAGTTAGCAGCTCTTACTCATCCCTCTGGTTTCTAATTAGTTGGCAGCTCTTACTCATCCCTCTGGTTTCTAATCAGTTAGCAGCTCTTACTCATCCCTCTGGTTTCTAATCAGTTGGCAGCTCTTACTCATCCCTCTGGTTTTTAATCAGTTAGCAGCTCTTGCTTATTCCTCTGGTTTCTAATCAGTTAGCAGCTCTTACTCTCCCTCTGGTTTCTAATAAGCTAGCACCTCTTACTCATCCCTCTGGTTTCTAATCAGCAGCTCTTACTTATCCCTCTGTTTTCTAAGTAAGGACTTGCAGGCTACTGAGAGTATACTGTTGTTATGCCAGCTAATTAACTATTTTAAGAAGCAATAAGATTTAATTATTTTTCATATAAAGAAAAAATGTAATGCTTTAAAAAAGCATGGAGACTCAGGATGCCAAATTATTTTAGAGTAATAATGACACAAAGAAGCACCTGAGATGCAATTTTCATGTTCTTGTATTCAAATATACTCGTATTCAAGTCAGGTCCCAAATGACTCTAGACTCTGACTGTCAATTCAAAAATGCTAGTTTTCTTGAAAAGCTTTTCGTTGTCATCTTGCGAGCCTATTCAACATCACATGTAGGATCAATGCAATGGAAACTACCGAAATCAAAAATAAAAAGATAAAAAGATACCAAAGGGCAGATAAAATTTGTGGTGGCATCACGTCCCGCTCGAAAAATGAGATTTTGGCGTAACATTAGCCAGTAATAAAACATAAAAACTGAACATTAGCTAGCAATAAAACGTAAAATTCTGAATAAGAATAAACACAACAATATTAAATAGTGTATAGAGGAATGTTCTGCTAGGTCTCAATAGCTGTACGATTCTCAAATGATATTCATATTAATCATTAATCATATCAGCCTTGGAAATTGTTCCCAGTAGCCAAATATAACCAAAGCAAGAAGGGATAGAACTTAAAAAGCTTTTCCTCAGCAATCCCACAATAAAATGATCCTCGTAAACAATTCAAGCACGTACACCATATCGTAGCCATCACTGTCCTGATCCCTGCCATAAAATCTGCTCTAAGCACTGAAATTTCAGCACCCAAACGAGAAAATGAGAGAGCAAAAAAAAAGAGAGAGCAAGAGGAAAAAAAAGACTCTCCAGAAAACAGGCAAAAATATGCAAAAACAAAAACAATCTTGATGAAGAATTAATCAAGTCATATCACCAACACCTTCATTACTTTGACCACAAAGACTTCAACCTCCCCATAAGAAAAAAGAAAAAGGAAAAAGAAAAAACAAAAAGCCTGCCTGGAGAAGCAGGCTTAAACGTATGATGAACTCTACCTCTCGTCCCTCCTGGCCGAGCAATCTTCCGCGCTCAACCCCAAAATCAACTGAATGTCGCAGCTTTAGGGGAGAATGACCAGTGCTGGGTGTCCCTTCGCTCT
>NC_051423.1:20073499-20098499 GCF_015228065.2 Penaeus monodon | reverse complement strand
TATTGTCAATCAATGAGGGTTATAGCATTAAAACCTGAGTTTTGAAATATGCAAGATGAAAACAACTTGCAAGTAATTTTCTCTTAACATAAGTGTGCCTTTTTTGTGAACTAGAAATATATCTTTTCATTGGTTTGTATATTGAGAGACCTTGTCAGTCATAAAAGGTCTTCGTCAACTTCATAACCACTGCTGATATAAGCACATCCTTTAAGAAGTAATAAATAAACAATACAATTAACTAATAAGGCTGATAAATAATTCCCAAGGCTTTTCCAACACTAAAATTATTATTGTCTATCAAGAATATCAAAGCAAGGTTCATTTTCTCATAATATAAAAAGAGAGCACATTTAATAAAAGGGATGATAATGAATACACCCAAAGTGTTTGCAAAAAATAATATATCAAGCTCCAACTGTATATGAAAGTGTAAGTGGGAATGATTAATTATCCAACATAGGTATTGTAGCTGATGTGCTTCCATTAAATCTCTATCAGAATATGAGGAGGTTAAGTCTGAACTTTGAAGTTACTTGTTCTCATTTGTGCCTTTTTCTATATTTGTCACAAGGAGTTCTATTTAATATACTTCACTTCATAAGAACAGAAATCTGATATGCGTGCTACCAACATATTAACCCATATCTTCTGGGCCCTGCCTATAGTTGTCATAACAAACCACTTTAATGTGCCGGGTATGGCTGTAGGCGTTGCAACGCACTAGAACCAGAATTGTGGTGAGGAATATCAATGTGGTGGTAAAGAAAGAGGAAGGTAGGAGGAGGTGGTAGAAGAATGAGGAAGAAGAGGAAGAAGAAGGAAGGAGGAGGTGGTAGAAGAAGAGGAAGAGGAAGAGGAAGAGGAAGATCAGGAGGAGAAGGAGGAAGTGGTCAAGGAGGAGGAGGAGGAGGAGGAGGAGGAGGAGGAGGAGGAGGAGGAGGAGGATGGGGGGGGGGAGGAGGAGGAAAGAGGAGGTAGGAGTAGGTAGGAGGAGGTAGGATGAGGAGAGCAGAAGTAGAGTAGAAAGGAGAAGGGGAAAGGCAAAGGGGGAAGAGAGAGGGCAATGGAAAGAAGAGAGAGGAGGAGGGAGGAAGGAGGAAACTGAGGAAGGAAAGACTGATTAGAATAAGAAGAAAATAGAAAGGACTAAAACAGATAAGGACAAAAAAAGAACCGCAAAAGGAAGACAATGAAGTAGACATGACAGATGACAAATGAAATGCACAAAACCACCCACTACTTAAAGAATCTGATAAAAGCAAGAATATACATTCAAAGATCTTGAAGCTTTGCTCAGTGGGCTTTATCTATCAAGGGAGAAAAAGGTTTTATTACAATGAACAAAAAATATGACTCCTCTTGCTTTCTTGTACATAAATGCTATATCATGGAAACAAAAACCAATTAAATAAAATTTATGAGTTGGAAGTAATTACAAGGTCATTAACAATGTTTATAATAATAATAATATTATTATTATTATTATTATTATTATTAACATAACAACAATAATAATTTTCATGATGATGATGATAACAAAAATGAAAATAATGAAAATAATAACATTCATAATAACGACGATGATAATAATAAAATCAATACAAACAACTCTTTAATTGAAGCAAATGTCCTCTGAAATTATAAAATAATTATAGAGACAGATGTAAATTTCCTGAAAATGAAAATGCTCAACAGAACAAATGTTTAATATCCCAGACAGATGAATATCCAACCTACATAAAAAAGAGGTATGGAAAAGGGCAGTTTTAAAGATTTATTTTCCATTCATATCCATTATCCATTATATCTCTTACCTATGATCCATGATCCACAAAAAACAAAGAAATAAGAATAAGAATAAGAATAAGAAAAGAAAAAAGAAAAGAAAAAGAAAAAGGAAAAGAAAAACAAGAAGTAAGAGAAAATGAAATAAAAAAAGAAAGGAAAGGAAACCAAACTCAATTCACCTTTCTTCGGGGTTGTCGGTTCCGAAGCCGGTGTCCCATGCATCTGCGGAGCCTGAGTTGGCATGATGGGAGCTGTCAGGAGTCGGTACTCTGTGTTCACATCCCAAAGCGCGTGACAAATCGAGTCCACCAAGTACCTGCGTATTTCATCAAGGTCCACTCGCCCTGATTCCCAAACTTTGAACTGGAGCATCGCCATCGGCCCTGGACAATAAATTCAGGACAGAATAAGGGCAAGCTTCCTCCAATCTATTTCTCTTTTCAAAACATAAACCAAGAAAGCTGCATATTTTCCCAGCTCATTTCTCATTTAATATCATGCTAAGGTGGACAATATTCACTTATTTGCACCTCCTTACCTGGACTCTTAGTTGGACTGGGTTGATATTCTTGGGTCTGAGTTAAAGCTTCAAAGTCATGTTTTGAAAAGATTTCTTGATAGGCATCTGGGGAAGGTCTTGGACAGCTGGAAGGCACAAAAAACATTATTAAGAAAAAATCTACTTTACTTTAGAGGAACTTGATCATCAATGAGTGAATGTAGTTTGAAGAGTAAGGTAATATTCAGGTTCAAAACGAAGTAAAAAATGGTGGTATAGGCATGACTCTGGAGGCCATTCCTTCTTTTGCTGTGTTATTACTATTGTTTTTATCATAACTACTAAAGCAGTAGTTCTATCTCATTTAACTTATTCTCCTTAAGAATTTCACTTTTTATTACCACTGAATTATTCTTAGTAATCTCCCAATGCGTGGGCTTAATTTCACTGTGAACTGATTAATATTCTTTGTGAGAATAGAAATATACCATTACTGTTAATAACACTTTTGTGAGAATCCACTATATGCACTCTAGTGCGTCGCCCTGCATATAGCCATACCCGGCAGATCAAGCGGTTTGTTGTGATGGCTATACGCATAGCCCAGCAGTAATGGGTTATAGAGAAAGTAAAGATAGGCAAGAGCTACTGATTGATCTGGGAAGTTCCTCGAAGGATACAGCTACACAAGCCAATCACAAACTTGTTTATAACATCAAGGATCAGATCTTAAAGAAAATTTTCTAAGCAAACCCACGCTAGAGAAAATTAAAAACATGACCACTTAATTTATGGTATTGTTAACAGATCTTAAGAGGTTTTGCTTCATCTTCATTATAAAAGGGAATAAAAACTAACCTGATGTGCTGTACAGTGTTGCTGCTCCCATCAACTATGGAGAAAGCTATACATGCTATGCCTTTTGCAGCTGACATTCTAGGTCTCACAAAGAGGAAGATGTTGGGTTCGCTAGACATTTCTTGGTCTGTTGCTGAAAAGTCCTATAGAGAAAAAGGGATAAACCACATAAAAATTAACACTTTATGACATAGCTGGATTGTCTTCATTTACAATAATTTCTATTATATGTATATATTTTCTTTTTCTTGGAAGTATGAGTAAATTCACTGGTACTCCATACAGCAACAGATGCAATTCAGTTAAACAAAAAGCAATGAATAGCTTAGAAAAAGATTTGTAAACCAATTCTATAACCTCTACACCAGATCTAGAGGGACCAGAATATTAAATATCAAGCAGTAGTCACACTAGTATTTACCTGAAAATGATGCTCTGGGCGATTATCTGCAAATTTGGGATGAATAAAGCTGCAGGACAACATATTCTGCCGGAGATAGTAACCAACAGCTTGCAGGTAAGGAAGAGCATTAGCACTGACAGTAAACCTGCCGATAAAGAAATAAAGTGATTACAAAAAGAAAAATAACAGTTTTAGTTTAGGATTTACATAATACATTTATTTATTTGCTAACAAAAAACTACATTTGAGAAGAAAAACTAAACAGAGTGAGAAAAAATTTAATTTCTTCTTATCATTCCTAGGCTACATTCATTTTCTTTTACTGAGGGAAAGATACAATTGACAAGTTGTGATGACTGGCTGAATACTACATGAATGAATTACATAATTGTATTCCAAATGATAATTCTCATAAACTTGACAAAAATCAAATAATTAGTATTACCAGTGTGCCAAATCAGCATCACTCATAATCTAATTGTCTTCAAGTGCATATCTACACTAAAAAAACAATAACATAGATTAATCTTTGCATGAATAAAAAATTAAAAAGAAAAGGCAATTAAACAGTATAAAGAAACAATATTGCCTTCTTTGAGAAAGCCCACACCATGAACATGAATTCTCATGGCAAAATAAGAAAGGAGACTACCTCAGCACTGTCTTTGGTGGCTGATAGGGAGGCTGTATAAAATGAACGTCTTCTGGTGTAAGCTTGTGCTGGGGGTTGCTCCACAGCATGATGCAGATGGCCTCCACCACGGCCTCGTCCAGGCGGTTCTGCAGCATCCGCACCAGTTCCTCTTTGATTGCAGGGCCTGGGACAATTTAAAGGTAAACAAGTTAAATTTAAATATAATTAATGATTTTGTTGAGGGAAAAGGAGTGAGAAAGAATAGAAGGGGGAAAGAAAAAGAAGGAGGAGAAGGAGGAGGAGGAGGAGGAAAAAGATGAATAATAACCTCTGAACTTTTTGTGCTACAATCCTTCTACATCTTTTTGGTTTAAATTTCAGAAATATATTTCTGTTATCACTTCCTATCCATCTTAGCAACTAAATCCCAGACAATCCATCTTTTGACACTAATCTAATCTATTGTATATAAACAGATAGATACATGACAACCAAACTTCTGCAAATGAAGCAGCTTACCAGGCTCTGCAATGCCATGCACTGTCAGAACTATGTAGTGGTTGCGTTTGCGCTGTGCAGGAGTGGATGGGACACCCTCCATGATCACATCTTTCTCTCCAAATGAGCTCACACGTGGACGCAGTTCCTGTGGAGGAACACTTATAGAAAACCATACCTTCTAAAAATAGATGACGGCAAATACTGAATACGACATCCTAAAAAGCAATTGAATTCTGTACCCCTGAAATCCCTGAATTGGATTTTGTGTCCTTAAAATTCTTGAAATCAATATTGTATCCTTGCAAGTCTGAAAACTGATATCCTTGTATCCTTGAGTGCAAACCAAACCATCCGAGATGGCTAATGATCCTAAAAATACTATATCCTATACATCCTTGAAAGTAGAATCCTATCTAACTGATTCAGTTATTAGTCACAAAGACAATTTCATAACTAAGAAAGGAAGCTTCTTACATATGGCTGAGACGTGCCCACATTCTTGAGGCTTAAAGCGTCGTCCTCCCGGCTGCCTCGTTTACCAAGAGACACAGCCGATGAACTTCGGGACAAGCCACAGTCATCCCGTCGGCCATCCACTTGAGGGGAGACCGATACAGACTGCTGTTCATTCAGTCTGAAGTAGATTTATTCATCAGTATAGAAAAAAAAGACAATAAAATGAGATATAATTTGATTTTCAATAAGCCAATTAAATTGACTTTAAATTACAATCAGAACAACCATTTATGAGATTTCAGTATCTATCTTTTCTTTACACTTTTTATTTATTTACTTTTTTTTTTGTGCCCATAAACTGCTATTCTTTTTGTTGATAAACTTGTGCATCATGAAAAAGCTAAGTCATATCAAAAGTCCATATGCCTGAGAGCTAAACTTACATGATAAATATAATAAAGATATAAAAGAAAAAGGGTAACTTCACAATATGAGTAACTGACACATTTTAATTAAATATTCATCAATTCAAATTATATGCAATTCTGATGGAAGATTTAGTTAAAATTATGCTAACTGTAACTTTTGTGTTGGCAAGTTGTTTGGTCTCACTAACATATTTTCCTGCCTTACCTTAAGTAGAAGACATTTGATCCATTCCCTGAGCTGTCCTCATAGACAAACATATTCTTGCGGTTGTTGACTGAGAATGGGTTGAGGATAGTCCGGAGGGCTTGAATACCTTTGCTGCATACCTTCCCAGCGCCTAACTTCACTTTTGGATGCAGTTCAAAGTGGGTTTCCCAAACTACTTGACAAGCAAATGCTCCTGCTTTAAACTTTAGAGCTGCTTCTAGATAACCTCGAGTGTCAGGATCTCCATCTGAAATGAAGGTTCCATGCAATCAACTTCTTTGGCAATGAAATGTTGGGTACAATCAATGTCTGGTATCAAACTCAAGATAGATTAAATTAATGTAATTTTTTTTACTTCTCCCTCTTTTTTCTACCTCTTGGAAATCCGTGCATATCTATATAAAAGTTTCCACTAAAGAAACTTTATCTCACCATCTATCCCACGTCCCTTTGATTCTTCATGCCGCCAGATATCATCACATGTTTCTGGTTCAAGGAGACGGTTACACATGCGTGTATTATGCAGATCTTGTAGCAATAATGTCTGGTTGACAATCTTAACAAGATTCCGAACACTTCGCACAACTTCTGCTTGAACACCACGCCAACGAGCCATCTCTGCCTCGGTCCTTAGAAAAAAATATGGTAAAGTTTGCACATCATCTACTGCAATATTTCAGACATTAATTTTGCAACCTTTAATTTATCTTTTGATAAATGGCCTCTTACCTCTATCTTTAATGTTACACAAATCTCACTATAAACCATAGATTTGCATACAGCATTTGAGATGGAAACCTTATTTACCTGCAGTGGAAAAATGTATCCACTCTGTCTTTGGAAACCCTTAAGATCAGCCAAAATTCTGGCAGGAAAGGCCTCACTGACTCAAAGTCCTGTAGCCAGTCACAGCAGTCATTATCAGAGTCACTTATGTCTCCCTCACACCCATCCTCTGTTGTCTGTCCAGACTCCAGCAGACTTGACACGTCAGAATAATGACCTCCGGGAACAGAGCCAGTCCCCGAGTTGTGGCGACTCTTCATAAGCTCACCTCCAGCTCCTTAAGAAGATCGGGATTTGATTTAGAAAATTCTGGGGTCTAATATCTAATCATGAGGTACATACTTTAGTAAACAATTCCTAATAAATTTACAATACTCAAATAAATATACAAATTACCTGAGCTGTGCCTGCTTTTCAGTAGATCTGCACTTGCCCCTGAATTATGCCGACTTTTCATAAGCTCTGCAGAATTGTGGCGACTTTTGAACAGCTCTGCCCACAAACCACAACTACTGAAAATCCCAAGAATAGTATTAAATGAAAGGCACAAAATATCAGGTCCAGTAAGTTGTCAGGCCTCACTGCTTCCCATGCAATTCAAGGCTGACCTACTTCTTCCTGATTATCTATCAGAATGCTGTACAAAATACAGTCTTTCCCTAGTCCTTCCCAGGCATATATTCCTCCCTTAAATCTTGAAGTCCTGCAAAACAAACATTTCAAAATTTCAAGTTCTGGGTTTCAATGTAATATTTCTAATTAAGTTTTCAAAAATAACATGAAATTTGTTTTACATAGGAGGTGATTATATGAAAGCTACAAAAATGTCCTTTAAGGATCTGGATACACTGTACCAATATAATGTAGTAGAATTGGTAAAAACTCATAGAAGTTATATCTAATAATATCTGAGCACCTGCATTCCACTAACATTAAAAGCACAAATTATCAAATTTCATCATATAATATTCACACCTTCCACTGGTATTCATCACACTGTTTGATGATCCTCTCAGCTGCTCCACTGCTGCCTCTGTCACACTTGGGACAAAGTTATCTGTGCTTGCAGATTTTCGAATCACCTCTGCCGATGCCTGAGGCCGGGGAATGCTTTCGGAACCACACCTGCAGTTAACATAAGAAAATGGTTTGTTTTTTATGTAAACTTTGGGGAAAGAGCACTTTACTTCTTTTCTCTTGGTTAATTTACCTTATTCTTTCAATCACTTACAACAAGGAAGGGCTCTTATATAGATAATAATTTATAATACCAAAGGAGTAATTTTAATAATTCAGCACATTGTCATTCTTGAAATCACTATATTAACTGTCAATTTGTCACTCCGCAAAAATGACAAAATTTGCAATCTAAAATAAAACAAAAATATGATTCATAAAGTATTAAAGTCTAGTTGTTATCATTTAACAGCAACAACATTCAACAAATATGTCTAATCACTCACCTAATAAGCTCATTGAGAGGTAAGGACAGTCGATGAGCTCCATCTTTGAATGGCTTCTCAGTAGCTGCAGTTGTAGTGTCTTGAGAAACCATACTGCTGGACCTTCCTAATGCAACTTCATGTGCAATTGCTTCTTCACTTGTCATCTTAGTTTCACTGCATAATTCTGAACTTGATTGACCGCCACCTTCTGATTTGGACATTTCCTTGAGGGACTCACCGACCTCCTCTTTGGGGGCCATACCTTTAACTTCAATCAGTCACTTATTACTATTGGCTTTGCTGTTTCATCCGAGAGACCAGCTAAATCTGAAATCTGAATGTCTTTTGGCATGCTAAGTGAACTACCTGTTTGCTCTTCCAAAGGTGCATTATCCATGCTGTAAATGTTGATTTCCTCTCCTGTTTCCTTATCTTTTTGCTGTGGGAGCAAATATTCTGCATCTTCCGAAGGTAAAGCATCCTGCCGTTTTACAGTTCTGTTCTCTGTGATTGCTACAGCTGTGGTCTCTGGTTGCTTGACAGGGACCTCATCATCTTTACTTAGAACTTCTTCTAATTTGGATACAGACAAATCAGCAGGTAGGATAATACTCTTCTTTGGAGACTCATAGGAACGGACTCTCATATCGGATGGCTGATGGGAAGATTCTCGTGAAAAATTACCTCTCATGTGGTTATCATCTGGCAAATCAAAATAAAGAACCAATCTTGGGTTAGGACTACGGGATTTCAGGAAAAAAAGAAACAAAAATAACAATCTATAAAATCATTAACATTACTAACCAACTTCTATTTATATATAATATATATATATATATATATATATATATATATATATATATATATATTATATATATATATATATATATATATTATATATATATATATATATATATATTAATCATTTGAAATAATCTACAAATTTTACAAGATTTCCAAACTACTCACAAATCTATCTAAATCTTCAAAATCAGACATAAAAATTCTGTTCGCTAACAAGGCCTTTCCAAAAACCATGACCTTACCAATCAATGGTTGATGCAATTTTTTCTTCTTCTTCTAAATGTTACCTTTTTTAAGTATTGGTAATTTGTTTATGAATCTATACCTGAGTCTGAGTCAGAAGAGTTAACAGATCCTCTTCTTTCTGAGTCTCTTCTCTCCTTCCTTTCTCTCCGCCGAACCCATTTCTCTTTCTCTGACCCATCTGCTCGTAAACTACTTTCACCTTCCCCTAAAAATGCTGCCAAAATAAGTAATAAAATTACACAAACAACTCACGGATAGATACATAGATACAAAGACAGATATGTATATATATAGATATACAGATACATATAGATCTAGAGATATGTGGATACATACAAACAGATTACAGATATATAGATATAGATAGATAGATAAACATATTTTAAGACATTTGTACTGAATATGCTCTTTTTCTGTCCAAGAGTTTTGGTGTGAAGGCTACAATGATAACTGAGTAAGTACCTAATCATACATATCAACTGGGCAGACTTTGCAACAAAGGCAATTAATAAATCCAGGAACCAAGGAAAACAAAAGTAAAATAAATTACATTCTGGCTATCCTTTAATCCCCAACCCTTCCTCTGCTTCAGAGTAATAATTAAAAATAATAAGAATAAGAATAATTAAAAACTTAAACCTGTACGTAACAGGCAGAGCTGAGCCCCTTGTGAATAGAGGAAAAGACATCATATGTCTTGGACAGAAAAATAATTTTTTCCATCTAGTAAATACTTCCTTATCTGGCCCCTTCAGGTCTGGTGTGAAAGGAGATTACAAATTGACAATAAAAGAGGATGGGAGTGCAAAAAGAAAAGAAAAGAAAGAAAGAAAAAATGGTAACCAAAAGGGACCATAAAAACATAAACGTAAAAACTAGATATGATAATAAAGAATGGTATGGTGCACTGTCTATGTTGCATAATCCTCATTCATTTGGGAGTCTTAATTTAATATGTAAACTTGACACAACAGCAGTCTAAAACACCAGACCTGGAGGACAGATGTACAACACACACTTTTAACTAATCATTAGCAAAAACTGAACAGACATTTATCAATATTTTCAAATAATTCCTTACATTCAGTATCAAATGAAACTTTTGCTGCCTGTATTTTGGTTGGAGGACTTTTGAGCACATCTGGAGATGATAGACTGACTTTATTCATCTGACATACATTCTCCATTTGCCTCAACTGAGCTGTGTCATCTGCATGAGGATGTGGTCTGTTGAAAAAAAAGAGCCAGATTACATAAGAATTATAAGAAATATTTCCCTAAAAATGTATAATCAATTAATAATAACTTCATTAGTAGCAATAGTAATCTATTATACTAATTCCAATACTATTTTACCTCCTCTCAATTTTTTTTCTAATCCTCTGATTCCCTCAAATAAATGTAAAAGATAAATTATCATTAGACCTATACCACAGTGCAAATAGTGAAATACTGTTAGATTTACCTCACAATGAGAAACTGATTCTTGAAGCCTAGAGGTGGCACCAAAGATGAGAAGTGCCGCCTTCTAATTTGTGTCTTGTCTTGAACTAAGTAATACAGATTTCCTTCCTGCTGTAGGTGGTGACCATTAACACTCAGTCTTCCAAATTCCTGAAATGCATCAGATTTTCCAGCCATGTACATAAAAACAAACATTTGTTTAGTATGTATATTCCAGGATAGAAAGGATATAGGAACTCTGAAGATTTTCTTTCTTGTAATGAATCTATCAATAATATTGTTCACACATATGAAAACCTCTTCATACCTGCATGAACTTATCCTTGCTCTGCTCCATACCACACACAAAGTTCAAGGCAATTGATTCCGATATGCAGTTTCTTGGCTTCTGTGAGCTCTCAACATGAGCTGCCACCATGTCCAGCATTTGCTCTGTGAGTGGATAACTATGCAACATAGATGATGCTATTTCATCACGGAGCAGCCATTTAATCTGCAACAGCATATTTTTGTTAAAGAAGTGTCTCTAACCTAACTCCATGCAATACTAAGTACAATAATATTTTCCTATATCAAGCCTGATGGATAAAACTGACAGGTAAAATTATTTTTACCATCTTTCACTTTGCATACTGCATAAACCTGAGTATGAAAATTGTTGAATAACAGCAATATATCTCAAAAACTTAGAAGATATAATCTAAGTGATCTACACAATAACTATAGCTACCATTTATATTTGCTCTACATTTCCATATTCTTACCTCATCTACTGTTGTTACAATGGCCTGATACTGGCTGTTTGGCAGGTGTGCAAGTTGATCCTCATCTTCAATATACCTGAACAACGTCAAGTAAAGAGTTTATTTTCAGATGATCCACTGTATATAATGAGAAATATTACAAAGCATAACGCACAATAATTTTCTAGCACAGGCATACTCCCCAGAGCCATTCTCACTACAAAAATCACACTTACGACTCATCTACATCTGTCATGGATGCGCAGGTTGATTCCGATATCGTCCTTCCTCTCCTCAGTTGTGGTGAAGCCGTTGAGCAGAAGCTGGTGGTGCGATTGGACCTCAGATCCAGTAACGATGCAACTGTTTCACTTGTGTCTGTGGTCGCTAGGGCAGGGGGAAGAGTCATACACAGCACATCCAAGGTCATGGTTACTGATGATAAGTCCACTTCGGTGCTACTCAGGCAGCGGACTACTTCATCTAAAGGGGAGCGAATGAGACATTAGGCATGATCAAATGGCCTATCCATTCTATACACATTTGTGTAATCAGACTATAGTTGTAATTAAGGCAAAATAATCAAATGTTATTAAAAGTAATATTTGTCTGTCCAGGTTTCAAGTTTCAAAAATATCAATAGCTTTTTAAAATATTCACTGGTATAGTCTTCAAGGAAAGTTGTAAAATAAAATGAAAGTCACCTAAGCACGTTGGGAGACATTTAACCGAGATGGTAGACTGGACATGACCTGCCAGATACACTGTGCAGGTAAGGTGAAGGAAGAGAGGTGGTATTGGCCCATCGCCCAGATCCATGTGGTCTGGCACCGTGCTTAAGTCCTCATCTCGCTCGCTAATGACAGAGGTCTTATCCTCATCACCCTCAAAAGCTGTTAGCTGGCTGTGCAGACGGCGATAAACTAAAAAATAAATAGTATCATTAACACTTAAAATAAGGTTTTCAAATGCAGTTAAAACATCTATATACATGAATGCATACATACACATCCAAAATATATTCAAATGCACAAAACAAAGAAAAGCAGCTTTAAAAATAATCTCCTACCCACCCACATTTATACAAGAACTAGGTGAAGTCCAACCACAAACAAACCATAACAGGTGTCACAGAAACCTTCTGCGTCTAAATCCCTCCTTACCGCTGCTTCCTACTTCTGATCGAAACTCTATGCTTTTGTCGTGGTCTTCTTCCTCTTCCCCAACTTCATCGTCATCATCATCATCGTCTTCCTCTGCACCATTTACAGTTGTCTCATCTTCCAGTTCCTCTTCGCCTTCAGTAAATACATCCGACTTCTGAAATCATGCAAACAATTTTTAAGATCACAATACCTTGATTTTTTTTCTGTTTGATAAAAATAGACAAGAAACAAATGGATGATTTCTCTCAAGTTTCTTGAAAACATTAAGATTTAATATTCATAAAATGTGGATGTGTATATATATATATATAATAAATCCATGAACATATGAACAATATAGTGTTAAGTAAAAAAAAAAAATGCAAGATAGTTACTGTTATATTCTTTACAGCATAGTGAAACAAAACATGAAAAGCAACCACCATTTAATTTGATATTACAAAGCTTTTTACAACAAGGGTCTATTTATTACAAAAGTAGGCAGCAAAAAAAAAAAATTAAAAAGGAGAAAATTAGTGTAGAAGAACAAAAATGCTGCATTTTGCAAGTTGTATTATGCATATTGCCTTTACTTACACAGCAAACCCTTCATACACCCACATGCATCAGTGAATTCATACAACCTATATGCACCAATAAATTCATAACATGGTCATCCCACCAAAGCACAGGTCATAATGAATGACATGCAAATGCCAATAAGGATGCGAATATCAAGGAAAATTCATCACAGGATGTAGCAGATGAGAGATGCCGTAGCCTCGAAGTCTCACTTTTTCCTATAGGCTCATGAATCTTGTTTCAAAAAGAAAGACAAATATAGTCTAAGAATTCTTAGGTATGAAAACAGAAATAGATACATGACTACTGAGATACCTAGAGTGAGATCTTTTAATATCAAAGTTATACTAATAATAAAGAAAAACAGTCATAAGTAACAAAGTAGAGGACAATAAACAGTATGCAGGAATATTAATATTTTGAAAAGGCTATGTTAGAGTACATGGGCAGCTGCTTCTACATAAGATACATGCATACTTGTCAATAAGTATATTGCGTACATTACCCTCAGATCGTCATCATGAAAATTTAAAAATAAATATTTACGACCAAGTACAATATATTTTAACTACTACCATTCAACCAAGAGAGATGAATTAACATATAAAAAACTAAACATGCAAAGCATATATTCTTTTGAAATTAATCTGAGGTTACTGTACAAATACTTATAATGGAGTACCTTGCTGACAGATACTCTTCGCAATTTTCGATGCTTCGTCAGGTCAAGCTGAGCCTGTAAGGTTGGGCACTTTATTACTCATAGCAAGAAGGGGTTCAGACACCATGCTTGAAGTATCGAGGAGTACATCTCTGAATGTACTATATGCCTGAGCATGGAATGCTGTTTGAGACAAGATATCAGCAACTTTGTGTACTCGTATATGTGTATGTGAGGGTTAAGAGGTGCTGTGTAGATGTGAGTGTGAGTGTTAGTGTGTGTGAACATAAGTGTGCACGTGCATGTAAGTATGCGTATGTATACATGTTTGTACATGTATGTGATTATCTATGTGTGCATTTTCATGCATATGTTTGCATTTTAGTGTATTAGTCTATATGTGTGCATCTATATATGTGAATGTTAATATTGTGTTTTTATGTGTATTTACCTAATAAAACATTTTTTGATAATCCATATCTTGCCATACTGAAGTTAATGAACTTGCCTATACTGAATTGAAAAGTGTCAGTATACACACTCATCACAAATTTATGCAAGTAGGAAATATTTTCTGTGCTTACAGAAGTGTCCTTTCTATTTTCTAAATATAAATGAAAAAGACAGGGTGTGCTAAAACTAAACTATATGAAAATAAAAACATGCATCTTCTATCCTTTTCTATTACTGTTATTATTAGATATATTGCTATTAATCTGTTTAGTCTGTGAAAAAATATCTATAGTGTATATAATTTTAACCCATTCACTATCACAGGATATCAATCTGACTGGGAAAAAAAAAAAAAAAAAAAAAAAAAAAAAAAAAAAAAAAAAAAAAAAAAAGTCACAAAACTATCCTCCATGTCCAAAATAAAACAAAAAAGGGACACAAAAAAAAAAAAAAAACCACTTTGCAGTACGTCTACCTCCTGCAAATAACTTCCATACAGTCATCCCACAGTATGTAAAATTCATAAACTCCACAGTCTAAGTGCTTTCACATCTGATAGTAAAAGGGGGAAATATTTTAAATGAGTGAGGAAGAGAGAAAGATTGCTGTCCATCTCCTCTACTCCATCTGCAGTACAAATACAACTAAACTAGGTTGGGTATGTCTCTTTATGCTGAAAAGACAGTGAGAGTGAAATTTATATATCAATAAATAAGGAGAAAGACAGGGAGCGAGATGGGGATGGAGATGAGGATGAGAAATGAGAACGGGGAAGGTGATGGGGAAGGAAAAAGGGATGGAGAAGGAGGGAGGGAGGGAGTAGAAAAGGAGGGAGAAGAGGAAGGGATGAGGATGGGCAAGAGGAAGAGGATGAGAAAGAGGAAGACGAAGAAGAACGTGGAGGAGGAGGACAAGGGGAGGGGGGTGAGAGAAGGAGATAGAAGAGGAGCAAAAGAAAAAGAAGTTCTAAGGAAAGAAGAAGAAACACTGGGGTGGAGGTTATGGACTTACCAAATGGCCTTGACAGGAAGCCTTCAAGTTCTACAAGCCCTTGTTTAACTGTATATTCATGAGTAAGTTGTTGACATACACAAAGATAGGTTTGAATCTCTTATATTTCCAATGTGGATAATGTGGACATATCTTCGGAGGATTACTGCTGTGTTTCAATGAATGCACCAAATAAGTGAGAATAAAAATTGTCAGATTCCATCGTCCACATACAATTCTTCCTTCTCCTGTGCTTCCTTTCTCAGTAATAATCCTAAACATGGTCTAAAACTGATCCTGATTTTTTAATCATAACGAGACACAGCCACAATCCCCCCCCCCACACACACACACACAGTTGTTCCTCTCTAGAAGGAATTGCAACAATCACAGATGTATGACACTGTTCTGAGTAATATCAGAGACCAGCTGCTAAGGCACCAGAGACCAGAACAACTCAAATTAATTCACAGCAAAGGCACAATAAAATGCTTTGATTAATTGTATCAAGGGGACTTCAGTTATGGCTGCTTGTCACCTACATCAGCCTCAACAAGGTATTTGACTTACAGCATTGCAAGTCAGTCTTGGAGACCCTGAGGCTAAGAATAATTCTAACAAGATCGTGGGACTAATAGCAAGCCTTCATACTGGTATCAATAGAGCTGTAAATTGTAGACGGGCATGTCCAGCATTTTTTTCTATGAATTCAGGAGTGGAGTAAGGCAAAGATATGTCCTTGCACCAACATTTTTCAAAATTTGCATGAACTGGATAAAGGGTAGTGCTGTCACCCAAAGGATAATACTCAGACCTTGACCTTGCTATCTTGTCTGAGTCCAGAGTTCCCTAGTGGCAGCTCTCAATGTAGTTAGCAGTGAGATAAATTTCTTGGCTGTAGTGATCAACTGGACCAAGGCCAAGATCCTTGACTTTGGGGGTCTACATGGAAAACCTGCCCAGATATGTGTTTGCTCCTAGATGATCAGAACACAAATGCTATATAAATCTTGGTAGTGTAGTTTAAAATTATGTGCAGTCAGACAAGGAGGTCAACAAACAGATTGGCCAGATTGTAAGAATCATTAATTTGCTCACGAGGAGTGTTTAGGGATGTTCTGATATTGCCAATTTTGCCGTACAGACATGAAAATTGCCTGCTATCCTGTATCATGGCATTACATCTCAACATCTTTTGTAACAGATCCTCGTGCTGGTTCTAACGGTAGAGCTGGCAGGACCACGTATCCAATCATCAGCTAGACTGGCATAATACCTCACACAATCAAGAACCACCAACTCAAGCTATTTCGATACTTGGCTGAATTCCCTGAAGACGATCCCTACCATTGTTTTTATGAACTTCGGTGGAGATGGCATGTGGGATAACTTGGAATGTTATCCCTCACTTGGGAAATTGCCCATACCTGTTGCAAGAAAGCCCCCAGATCCCATCTGGGGGCTCACCCTTTGGTTCAAAATGAAGAGTGGATATAGCCTTAAAATTAGCCATATTGATTGACTGTTTGATAAAGACAAAGACAAAGACACAGACACACACACACACAGACACTTCACAGTGAATGGGTTAAATAATATACTCAATAAAAAATATGAACTAGATATTTTTCCTTACTATACCTAAAACATGAAACACAGTTAAAATAATGGAAAACACTCTTACATATCACAGACAAAACTATGAATTACATGGTAGTGAAGTAAAACTTATCTAAAAATATACATATCTAAGAGTGCTACAGTAACACAAGTTGAATTTCCCCCAAAAGTAAATAAACAAATTTTAAAATAAAATAAATAAAGGCATTACTAGATACTCTTTGATGTGATACATGTGATAAATGGATAGAATCTATGCATCTAAAATTCATATACAGTCTGATGCCTTCAAATACAAATTTGTCAGCACTCTTTATGTGACTATCCTCCTCATAAAACCTTCACTAACGATTAAAAAAAATATCTAACCCCAAACTTTCATGTCCTTAAAAAAAAAAACTTTATTGAACCTCCAAAACCTACATGACTTTCATTCTTTACATCACTTTTAGCAACAGAAGATATAGACTAACAGTTAAACACAAACTCAATATGTATTGTTAGAACAACTCAAATAAATCTCATATCATGTATAGATGAGCACATACAAACACTTCTACATTTATATGTGAGTAAAGCTCTCAGGTCCTGTAATTTAAACTATAGAATCATTAGTAGTCCCACATGCAAAGCTATAATAAGAAATCCCCTTCTAACTATTCTTAAGTACTTTACTTTTTGTTCACTTCTTAAAGTGAAACGTGAAACTTTCTTCTGGAGCAAAACTAGTAAACCAAATAATGAAATACAGAGATATTATTCCTGATATTAAATGCAAATTCTTTTTTTTTTTTTTTTTCATATAGTTCCTAGTTACTCAACTATTGCTCATATCAATTTCAGCAAATTACATTTTCAGACAAAATGTTACTTTACAATTAATGCTGCAAATGCATTACAGGGCCTACTATACAAGACAACCTTCCACAAACAAGTGAGTGTCACTCCTCCACAGAAAAAAAAAGAATATAAAACTTCTCTCAAAATATGCAATAGTAGCTTAGGAACAACATGCGGTGTTGAAGGAAAAGCTTCTACGGACTTCTCTGGCCCTCCTTTGGGATGGGTTACACAAAATTACACACAAGGATTCACTTCTAACCTGGTCCCAGTGTTCAAGGTCCTGGCCAGAGACATAGATGAACTCCCCAACTGGTGTTCCCTGTACCACCAGTCAGAAGTGAAAAAGAGTTTACACATATGTCTCCCGATAAAATGTTATTCTTACTCATAAGAGAATATCCAATTTGGTGAGTACACATTTTGTTACTTGGGGATATAATAGGACTTCATCATATTACCTTCTTTTTAAGACCATGATCATGAAAGTATTCCTTTAGGCATTATATATCAGAATTGTAAAAAAAATATATATATATAAAATGAGTACCTAACAGAATGTACATGAAAATGAAAATTAACCACAAACAATCAGCAACAACTATAATTTGTAATAATAATAATAATAGAAACCCTCTCATGCATGCAAAGGTTCAAATATTTTTTTGTGTGGTTTATTCCCCTTCTCACTAACCAGGTTATCAGCAAAACTGGAAATTGGAGGCTGCTAACATGCACACATGAGAAACTGCTGATCTACTGAATAACTTGAAACAGCATTGGGTCTTCTATCAACAATTAAAATATTATATAATTTGAACCACAAGTAATATCTGATGAATTATGAGTATCGGAACAATATGTCAGAACCCTAATAAATAACACAAATAATTATATTGCATGAGTAAGAGGGTTAATAATAATAGTGAAAATGGTAATGGTAATAATAATAACAATAATAATAATAATAAAATAATAGCAATAATAATAACAATATTAACAATAATAATACCACATGAAGAATAAAAATACAGCAATGACAACTACAATGAAAAAATAACAATACAGTTGAAGTATATAATAAGTAATACTTCACACATATTAGTTACAAATAATTTTTTCTGTATCTCCAGTCTGGTGTCAAGATGCTGTGGTAACTGTGCTAAAAGCATTTAAAACAGAAATAAAATACTGCAAATAGACATGATAACAAACACAGAATAATAACTAACATATTTACGAACGGCGACTTGCCTATTCAAGGCCAAATTAACTGACCGACTGGATGAGGAAGGGGACAAAATAAATATGCTGAATGCTAGAAAAATAGATGGTTGGGTAATTCTGATGAAGATTTAATCAAAATGTGTGAAGTTACTCATTCTTCTATACAGCTTTTTCTAAGTCTAGGTTCTAACACAATTTTACTACATTTCGTAAATACTGTCGTCATGAGTATGAATAATACCATATTTCTTAGTTAAAGATACCTTGATTCCTTAAACTTCCTTTTGATGACTATCATCATATAACCATGATATTCAGGAACAAATAAATAAATAAACAGACAAAAATTGCAAGTCCTATTTAATTTTTTTTTTTTGTGGAAAATAAATTGCACTTATATATTCCCTGATTTCAAAGCACCTTCACATGAAATGAATGATGTGATCACAGAAATATTTTACTAAACTTTTGCTTAATTGTTTGTGGCTTTCCAGTGGAAATCTAATAATCTACTGAAACATATGTATAAGCATCATTCTTGCATTAGGTACGTCTTACTTGTATTTGTAACATGGACAGTGATAACTTTCCAACAATAACAACTCAAGTCATTCCTGTAATGTAGTTATCTTTACTCCAAAATTTTCTTACCATACCAAAATATCCCCATTATTGCCAACAGTCTATATCAATGTTCTTTGTAATATGAGAAGTTGAATTCTTTTACAACTGCTACCACTGCCATATCTAATACATTACTAGCACCATTCATGCTACAGAGGTACTTTATGAATCATATACTTGTTCCAACAATCTATTCCATAAAAAAAATATATATACACATATATAATTAATCCTTATATTATGGCTAAGTAATGATCGCTGTATTTGAAATCTACTTCTAATTTCACATACCTCACTCGAGTGATGAAGAGTGCGAGGAGAAAAATAGTAATACTCTGGAAGCGACGGGACTGGCCGGAAGGAACCTTGAAGAATGGTTGTGAATCTCTCCTTGATGCTTGTATGGAGTTGCTGCAAGTCACGGCATGGTAGGTGGAGCTTTAAAAGGGAGAGGGGGAACTTATTGCTGCGACTGCTGCCACTGCTAATTTTCGTACTCGATGGCACTGGTGAAAATGGTGGTTCTTGGCTGTCCTTCTTCATGTCCTGAAAGAGTTTTATCCCTTTATTCATTTTATTTTTCAGAACTCATAAATGATATTCATGTAATATGCAACATTATTTGCACTTAGTCCTAAATATGAATTCTTCCACTGTTTACCTTCACATTACTAGACTGATTCGCATCATCTGCTTCTGGTACTAAAACTGATTCAGGTCGACACTGATGCATCTGCTCCAAATTCATGCGCAGACGGAAGTCTCGAAGATGCCCACATATAGTCTGTCAATTACCACATATGATTCTTCATAAACAGTTTTGGGGATCAAAAAAAAGGAAAGAAAGAAAGAGAAAGAGAAAGAAGACTTAGTATAATATATACTTGCCTGCCTGGTCAGAATCATGAGAGTGGTTTGATTCAGTAAACACAATTTGCAGTAAAGTGGAACAATTTGACAACATACCCAAAAATGATCATAGAAGGCCATTCATACATTTCTATATATCTATTTAACTTCATCTATATTCATTCATCTGTCTCTATCTAAATCTGTACCTATATCTATTTATAAAGCTCCTGACCATACTGCAATCAAGGGAAAACTTACTTGAAGAAAGTGAGTAATTTCAATTTCCATGACTGATTCATGGCAGTGATCAAGAGCAGCTTGCACGTCATGTGAATGGACAATAAGGTCTTTCTGAAGTGCTTGGAAAACACCAAGAACAAAGCTTCGAAGGTGACATACTTCTATTGCCTCCATATGGGCCCGCAGACAACTTGAATCAGCTAAAAGTATGAAACCAAACCATTAGCTATACCACAGAAAACAGAAAAACAGTAGTTACAAAACTGTCATACATAGTGATCCAGTACACCACTACAACCACCAGTAATACTACTACCTCCAACATCAGACTCCTCGGATCGTGGTTCTGGACTTGGCTGCTTTAGGTCCTCCTGGATGTTGAGAGAAGCAGGCGGGGGTTCATCTTTTAAAGGCACAGTGTCCTCCACCACATCCGATTCCAATTTAAATGTGGAATCAACATAGATGTCCTTGCCAACCACATTGCAGCGCTCCTCTCTGGGTCCATTTTGAAGTGCAGATCAGGAGACATATAAGTTTACATTCATATACAAGTGCATATATTGATAAACAAATATATACATGTCACAGACATAAATATGTAAATAAATGATGAATAAAACATTTGAAGACATACAATGAAAAAAGTTTAAAGGAAAAAGAAAACATCCACAAATCATTTATATGCTGCAATCACTTGCAATTTTTCATACAGAGTAAAAAAAAAAAAAAGATCAAAGGTCCCAAACTGAAATTCTGTGAAAAAAAATCTTGATAATGGAACCAGATAACAATTCTTTTTACTTATTTATCAACAGGAACAGTGGTAAATATAAAACTTTTATATCTTTTATATACTTGGCATTCAGAAATAAAACTGTAACATTCTAATTTTCTTTTTTACTGGAATCTATGACTCTTATGCACTGTGAACTTCAAAGTATACCAACAATGCTAATTAAAGGATTATCAATTTGACAGTCTGTGCATGAAATGCAACCTCTACTCAATTATTTCATTTTCTCAAGGGAAAAATTCGATCAATGTTGGCAATTCATTTTAGATATCAATACATATATGCAATGTTTATATATACATATGTATACTTTAACACAGTCATCATACCTATTTCAAGCCTTTAAACTAACAATAATCTAATCTCTTACAGCAAAGAACTTTTTTATCACAGGTTTTAGTAATATTCAATTCTGTTAATTTCATAAAGAAAGAGAGAAAGAAGTATAAACAAAATGTAAATGAAACTCTAACTAAAGAAGAAATTGGTGAAGGATAATCAAACAAGGAAAAACAGGATTGCATACCTGTTAACGAGCTGTGTGGTAATACTACTCAACTTGCAGTCATAGATGTAGATAGGAAGCATAACTGCACCAAATAGTGGCTTGTGACAAGGCGATGCTGGCACAGCACTCACGCTCTCATCAGCACTAGGGACTCTGCAGATACCATCACATTCATTTACAGCCCCTTGGCCTCTGAGGTGTAGAGGAAGGCAACTGTCATCGCTTCTTAGAGCCTCCGTTGACATGCTTTTGCTCGATGCATCAAAGATGCCCGTGTGTGACTTTGATGGCATGGATATGTATATTTTCCTAGCATGGTCTGTGGGTGAAGCCACCGGGGGAGGATCGCACTGTGGCTCTTTTGTGGGCGAGTCAATGGATCCAGTTCTGTTCCTCTCTGCTACTGACTCACTCTGACCAAAGGAACTACATCGATCCCTGCTTACATGGAATGAACTGGCTCGTTCACGTATGGAGTCTGAGATGATTTGCTGCACTGGCTGCGAGTGTGTAGGAGGCACTGGTCCTGAACGGTACCTGACCCTTGGGGTGTTGTTGTCTCCACTCTCCACAAACATGGTTGATGACCGACTGCTTGTAGGGGTTGGAGGTGGAAGGCTTGGGGATGTTAGATGTGTCAAGGAGGAGTTACTACTCTCTAAGGACACTTGCTGCTCTGATGTCACTCCCCCCTGTGGCTGATCAGTAGTGTTTGTCTCAGTGTCTAAGTCTAAAATGTTCTCTGAGCCAGGTATAAGTCTAATAGCTTTATTTGAGGCATCAGAGATATTTGCCCGTTTCACAAGCAGGAGCTTCAGGTCGTGATAGGATGCAGGAAGCAGAGTTATCAGCAGGTGGCTATTAGAAACTCCCTTCAGGAAGCAACGCCATTTTGGAGGGTCACTCATTCTACCTGTGAAAAAAGGAACATTATTATTAAAATGTTACTCATAAGAGATTTCTATTCAAATCTATAATATAATAGATTTGTTCTAATCAACCTGAACATGACTGTCACATAACAATAATGTTTGAAAAATCCATTATTAGATCTTGTCTCTAAATACAATCTCATCTGTTTCTTCATTACTTCCAATACTGGCATACTCCTTAACTAACCAACACTAGTATTGATAAACGGTGATGGCTGGGCATTATGAGAGCGCTGGCGATCCCGGAGCATCTTGGGCAAGGCTTGTAAGTCTGCTGTGCTCAGGCGGAACTCTCGATCGTGGTGCAGCTGACTCAGGTGTTCCAGTAAGAGAGAATAGGCTATCTGGTTTGCTTCATCAATACCAGAAGTCTCACCTCCAAAAGTAACTCTTTTTATGAGACTTGTGAACAAATCTGAGAAATACAATTTAATAATAGTAGTAAGTATAGAATATGATAAGGAGACTTGTTTTACATTCTCTAAAGGATCCATTTTTACACAACAATAAATCATATACAGGTTAATCTAATAGAGAAAAACTGAAGATGGTTAATTTACAAGACCCGCTCACCTTGCACGTAAGTTGACACGAGCAGCTCCACTTGCTGACACTTGGGCAGGAGCCTAATAAGGTCAAATGTGAATGGCACTTGTGAGATCCTTGGTTGGAGGTCCTGATTGGCCTCTGTCAGGGGAGGTCGCAGTTCTGCAAGTCCCGGGCCAGCAGGGAGAGGCGCACTCTGGCACATTAGCAGCAGCTGTTCCAAAGTCAGCAGACCCCAAATGCATTCCTGGTCCACTGGATAGAACTGGAAGGGAACAGATACAAATCAGTCTCTAAATTTTCCACCAAAATGAAGCTGGGGAAGTTTAATATGATTACTGTCATTATGATGGCTCTTTGTCCTATTTATTATAATTTTATTTAAAGCTTAGATGAATTTGAAGCATTATCTACTACTATTTAAGATTTTTATACCATTCTTGAAACAAATCTAGTAAACTTCAAATATCTCTACAGGAAACTAGGACACCCAACTTACTTTACCTCCTAATAAATAACACCACTACAAATTTCCTGTGGTTTCCACAATGTAGATGGCATATAAATTTCAATCTCATGATTTATGAATTTTACCTTCATAATCTTTAAAAAATAACCAAAATAATTTTATAAGGGATATAAATACAAATAGGAAATATAAATGTCATATAATAGCATATAGTACATTTTATTGCTTTCTCCATAAACCCCTGTGCTATGCATAACTATGCACTATTTACTAAAAATGCTGCATTTGTGGAATTCAGTTAAGTGATATGCTTTATGGTAGACTTACACGTATGTGACCTGATAACAAGACAGGTATCAGGAGTTCATCAATGACAATCAGGTGCCTTATCTTATCATCTACCGAACTTAGCCAGAACTCTTGTGATAAGCTTCCTTCTTCTAATCCGTCACTATCACGCGCCGCTAGTCTTTGCATGTGTAATTTAGTTTCAACATTTCTAATCTACATCTTCAAATACAATGCCTGCACTCAATGTCCACAAACTTAGCTACTGTAGTAATTTGGAGTAAATAACATTATTAAGTAATTAATACAATTTCACAATTCTTATTATAATCACAATGATCTCCACTCTTAGCTTCCCTATACTGATAATGCTATTGTAATCCATGTCATGTATAGCAATAATAATAAACAGGTACTCATATCATAAGCTGATCAGATTCCGTATCATGAACTAGATCTATTAATTCAACTCTCACCCTAACCACAACCAGAGCCCCTAGTGCAAAAGCAACCAATATGAATGTTGCACACACAGTCAACTGCTTTGGGAAGAAATCACAGGAAACATAAAATCACCCCTCTCTCTATGCTCTTGGCTGTGGCATAAATGATTCTCACTTTTTAGTGAGACTAACGAGTAAGAGTGAGAGCGAGAGGGAGAGAAAGAGAAAGAGAGAGAGAGAGGGAGAGCAAGAGGGAGGGAAAGAGAAAGAGAAAGAGATAGATAGATAGAGAGAGAGAGAGAGAAGAAGAGAGAGAGAGAGAGAGAGAGAGAGAGAGAGAGAGAGAGAGAGAGAGAGAGAGAGAGAGAGAGAGAGAGAGAGAGAGAGAGAGGAGAGAGAGAGAGAGAGAGAGAGAGGAGAGAGAGAGAGAGAGAGAGAGAGAGAGAGGGAGAGGAAGGGAGATGGAGGGGAGGAGAGGAGAGAGGGAAGGAGGGAGGAGAGAGAGGTAGAGAGAGAGA
>NC_051423.1:20065999-20068499 GCF_015228065.2 Penaeus monodon | reverse complement strand
TCCAACCACAAGGAGAAAAGTGTATAAATCTAGGAAGAGAAAAAGAGAGAGAGAAAAAAAAATACATATATTTTTTAAAATCATATGTTTTAACACCCTCGATTTAGACTGAACCCCACCCCCCCCACAAAAAAAAAGGGACTTTAATAAAACGTGTCTTCAGCCACTTAAAAACGTTCCCCCCCCCCCAAAAAAAAAAAAAAAAAAAAAAAAAAAAAAAAAAAAAAAAAAAACTTCAATAAACGTGATCTTTCAGCCACGTACAACAGTCTCCTTATCACCTGTCTGGATGCCTTATTACAGTAAAGATGACCCTGTATATATACTCAGTTCTGGACGTTTACATTTGATATGATAATGTAACTGAAAATATTTATTGTTGGATTCCAAATTTCGCAGAAGGAATGGACGATTATATCATTATCACCGTCATCATCATCTTTCATTATCATCATCATCACCATCAATATTCACCATCATTCATTATCCATCATCATTCATTATTCGTTATTCGTCATCATCATTATGTATCTGTATATTCGTTAGAAATACACATATTTCTCATGTCATAATCTAAACGCGTCAGAGGCATCTCTTGCGCTGTGAAGTTCATTCCAATTCATACTTTTCCCACGTTTTCCACAATAAAAAATGAGTTATTATTATCGTTATCATTATAATTATCATTATCATCATTATAATTATCATTATCATCATCATCGTCGTCGTCATCAAGACCATCATCATTATCAGCAATACAACCATGATCACAAAAAGTAATTAGTAGTAGTATCATCATCATCGTGATCATAATAATTAAAATCACTGATTATCATTATCCAGGAAAAATTAGCACCTTTCTCAACGCCATCATATTACTCAAGGAAGGAAGGATCAGACACACACGAATCAAAAGGAACAGTGTTTCAAAACAAATAAACAAATAAACACATCCATGTAAATAAAGCAACATGAAAACAAATGCGTAAACCCATGAAAATATAGTAGTATGGAAATTCCGGTCATATGGAACGCGCCTACGCAACAACAACAACAACAACAACAACAACAAAACTCTACGGACAGCCGCGCCAGATTTCATCGCCCGTTGTCTAACCTCCCCCCCCCACACACCACCACCACCGAACACGAGGTAAAGAGGTATGGTAGCTACATGATTAGTCTATCTGATCTGGTGTCGAATATCTTGATCTTCCTTTTACAATTCTCCCTCTTCTTCCTCCTCTTCTTCTTTCCTTTCTTCCTTTTCCTCTCTTTTCGCCTCTGTTCCTTTTTATTTCATTCTCTTAATTTTTTTTTTTAATTCTTCTCCACCTTCCCCTACCCTCTTAATTCTCCCCATCCTTTTCATCCACCATTTCCTCCTCTTTCTCCTCCCTTTCCTCCTACTTCCCTCTCCCCCTCTCTTCCTCCCTTCTCCATCTTGTGATTATTATCCCCCCTCCTTCTCATCCCTCACCTTCTTCTTCCTCCTCCTCCTCCTCCTCCTAATCCTTCCCCCCAATCCTCTCCCTTCTCCTCCTCCCCAATCCTCTCCCTCCACCTCCTTCCTCCTAATCCCTCAGACCCCAACACGAGGGCGAGAGAGACGAGGACTAACGGGTCTCGTTGATAAGATTACACCTGATAACTAACGAGCGAGAGAACACGGCGGTGCCTCGGCCCACCTACCAACGGCGACACCTTTGCAAACCTGGAGGGGGTGCCTCTGCAAATGAATTGTAAACAATGAAAAAGAGGAGTGTAATTTACGCTCAAGAGAATTATGACTAAATATCTATCGAGCTATCTTTTTTTTTAATATATCTATCTCTGTGCGAGTGAAGAGGTGGGAGCGTGTGTGCGCGCGTGGATGAGCGTGCTTGCGTGTGTCTGTTTAGCATTTTGCCTAAGCATGCGAATACAACAATAACTACAACAACAAAAGAAGAAGAAGAAAAAGAAGATCAAGAAGAAGAAGAAGAAAAGAGAAAAAAATCTGCCGGCAAACAGCAAATTCTTATGCCCAAAGAATTACGAGAAAGCTTGCCGGGTTGAACCAGTGACATGAACCCATTTCCCAGGCCGAGGCGAGATAAGATTAAACACAATTTCAGAGATTTGATAAAAGCTTCAGTTTCATACGACGCAATTCCATGAACTAGGGAAATCTAAGGGCTTTCAAAAGGGCTGGGAAATCTACTGGCGTAAATTTCAACGAATGGTAATAACTAGCAGTTACTTATCATACCGCATTGCCTAATGCGGTATGATGTGATGTGCCACGCATGATGATGATGATACTAAATCTAATAATAATAATAATAATAATAATAATAATAATAATAATAATAACAATAATATAATAACAATAACAACAATAATAATAATGATAATAACAATAATAACAATAACAGAAGTAATTGTTCTAGTAATAGTGATGGTGGTCGTAACTGTATTACCAGTAGTATTTCCAGTATTACTAGTAATGGAACCAGTA
>NC_051423.1:20060157-20065899 GCF_015228065.2 Penaeus monodon | reverse complement strand
AATAATTATTTTCAATCTCTTACAGATGAAATAACAAGAAAAGCACAATATAAATGAGACTATATAATAAAACAGTATGAATAACAGCTGTGTCTGTGTACTTTCTCTTCATGGGGGATCTTTGCAGTATAAAGATTTCAATAATATGAAACTAAGTAATTTTCTTTCCTTTTAAATTTTTCAGTGCCTCTCTTTTCCTTTCCATTCTTTCCCGCCATCATCTTTCATCTTCTCCTCTCTCTCTTTCAGTATCTCCCCATGTTTTCTTTTCTCTTCCCCACCCCATGCCTTCCTTTATGGTGGAAAAATCCCCCCTGTCTTGCTTTTGGAATAAAGAGGTATCCAGCCCCCAAGGGAATGGGCAATGTATTTTGATGTCTTAGCTGTCTCATAGGTTGGGTGTTGGGTCTTGGAAAGGAAACCACAGGATCTCGCAACGATTGATATAGTTAATATTCAAGAAAGGACAATGGCATATTTAAAGAACCAAAATTGTGGTTAAGTTCCTCTTTCATGATAGGTAATTGGGTCAAATGTAAAACCAGATTTTCAAATCATAAGGCATCATAAAATTTTTAATATAAACTAGTGATAAATTTTCATTAGGAAAAAGTCATTGCCCACTTACGAGTGTGTGCGTACCCAGAGGCAGTTCATACACTGCCTCTGGGTACAGCACACACTCGAAGTGGGCAATGACTTTTCCTAATGAAAATTTATCACTGGGTTTATATTTAAACATTTTATGATGCCTTTTTGATTTGAAATTGGTTTTACATTTGACCCAAATTCCCTATCATGAAAGAGGAACTTAACCACAATTTTGGTTCTTTAAATATGCACATTGTCTTTCTTGAATATTAACTATATCAATCGTTGCAGAGATCCTGTGGTTCCTTTCCAAGACCCAACACCCAACCTATGAGACAGCTAAGACAGCAAAAATACATTGCCCATTCCCTTGGACGGGGTACCTCTTTATTCCAAAAGCAAGACAGGAGGGTTGGTCCCACCATAAAGGAAGGCATGGGGTGGGGAAGAGAAAAAAAAAAAAGGAGAGATACTGAAAGAGAGAGAGGAGAAGATAAAAGAGGGATGGCGGGAAAAAAATGGAAGGGAAAAGAGAGGCACTGAAAATATTAAAAGGAAAGAAAAATTATTAGTTTCATTTTAAATTGAAAATCTTTATACTGCAAAGATCACCCCAATTAAAAAGGGAGAAAGTACACAGAGTACACAGCTGTTTATTCATATGTTTTATTATATAGTCATCAATTTTTATTGTGCATTTTCTTGTATTTCATCTGTAAGAGATTTGAAAAGTAATTAATTAGAAGAAAATTTAAATACTGGAATATCCTGACCTTGAAATCTAAATGTAGTGACTCAGGGAAAAAAAACATGTTTAAGATCATGAGATCTGTTTCTAATAGGTCTAACCACTGTTATGCATTGTTAAACATATTGTTTGGGGTTTAAAAATAAAATATAAATTTCAAAATGAATTTTATTAATAAATACATAAAATTACTTTCATTAAGCGGACTGTTATTCACAATATCTGGGCATACTCTAGCTGCCTGCGCTGCACATATCTCAACAAGGTTACAATTGCAGCTGGAGTGACACCTTCCACACGGGTTGCAGCAGCAATCTGGGTTGGAGAAAAACAAAAGAGAAAAATGATACATAACCTTCATTTTTAAGCCAGTGATGCCAGGATGGCAAAAAATGCACGTATGTCAGTGTCCTTTTAGTGATTAATTGTGTTTTCTACTAGTTCTATCTACCTCACCCATTTACCTGTTTTTTTGATTCAAGTCATAATAACAGTATCACTATAAATAACAGTAAAAAAAAAAAAAAAAAAAAAAAAATTCTACTGTTTAATACTATATAACATTATGATATCAATAATGTATGACAATACTGATATCAATTAGATTCCAAGTCACTGAGGACTTTGCAAAAAAAAAACTATGGGAGACAGTGGAACCAATGGGTGAAGTGTCTTCTGTTAAAAACTAATGCAATATCATATATTATTATCAGTGGTACCTCCAGGTCATTAACAATCCATATCTCTTACCGTTGCTGGTCTGGCTTTTGACAATTTACTTCGCATTTCATTTGATATGTTGATGGAAGAACTGCAAGCAACACAGGGCATTCCATTAAAACAGGAATGATCTTTAAAAAAAATAACCACATATTTAAAGAAGGAAATCCAAACTTAGTCATTCATATATCAAGCGTTCCATGCAAAATACACACTCACAAGCGTACCAATAGTAAATCCATCAAGAGGGATGACAAGGGGAAAGATCCCTGCGAACTGCTTCAATTTCTTCACTCTGGGCTGCCACATGGTCAGTGTACAAGGCTTCAATCTTCAGCCTCTCTGCTACCTTGGGGTCGCTGCAAAAAGGACGGTAGGCCGGTTCAGCACATGCCATTTCTTCGATGGTAATGTGCCAGTTTGCAGTGCCAAGAAGCTCCAGGCCACTGTGGGAAGTGCAATTGAGGGACAAGTCTTTTTTTTTTTTTTTTTTTTTTAGGAGAATAAGATTTGTTATATTACTTTACTTTTTTATATACATTAACATCTGTAATATATAAATATATTGGAGGAGGAGGAAGCAATGGCAACACAAGAAACTAGAATAAGGCAGGATAAAAAGAAGAAAGAAAACGAAGCGGAGGTGGAGGTAGAGGAAGACTGATGTGGAAAATGAAAAAGTAACAAAATGAAAAAGAAGAGCTCAAAATTCACCTAAACAAGGAGCCTACCTCTTGAGTACTGGTGCTTTAGGTTCCTGCCTCTGGAGCAGATGAGCCCAAGTCTTGAAGACTACGAACATCATCTCGAAGTACACTTAAGCCTTCTGTCAGCTTCTCTCTCATGTATACTGTCTTATTGAACCTCTCCTCTGATACACATCCTACTTTGAATCCTACCAGGTAAAAAGAACATAGTTTATCATCAATTTCATTCTATCTCTTATATCTACTGTCTAATCAAATATAATGCAACATGTCAGCTTGCAGATAGAAAACACAGTCTTGCATTCTCTCTTAGCTCTTCTTATAGAAAACTGAAAATCTATTGGAACATTGACAGGTCAATCCTTGTAATTTTTACTTTATGTGATGATGGATTGACCCCTCCCTTTTTATATCTGTATGAGATCTAAGAAGATGAATAAACAGTAGGGAATCTAATAAATCAAATTCTCTGATACAAAAAAAAAAATAAAAACAAATAAAAGCAACTGAAAATTAAAGCCTACCTTTTTCAGTCAGTCGTAGATCAGCATTGTCAGGCCTCAGTTGCAGCCTATACTCAGCACGGGAGGTGAACATTCGGTATGGCTCAGAGGTGCCCTGTGTTGTTAGGTCATCAATGAGGACACCAATGTAGCCCTCAGTACGATCTACAGTTATGCCTTCTCTTTTTAATGCCTGAAAGAGAAGTTTCCACATCATTGGTTTCATGTATATAAACACTTATACACTTAGTCCAGTATTTCTAATTTTCATACCAGTTTATCTCAAGAATAGTACAAGAATTATAGTGAATACCAGAAGCAAAACACAAAAGACACTACAAATCACCTTTGCTGCAGCATTTATTCCAGCGATAATACCCTGGGCAGCAGCCTCCTCATAGCCAGTTGTACCATTGATCTGACCAGCCAAAAAAAGCCCTGAGATACGACACGTTTCCAGCTGGGGAGTTAATTCTCTTGGATCTACGTAATCATATTCCACTCCGTACCCTGGGCATTAAAGTTTAATATAGTAATAGGTTGGAAATAATTGATATTTTTGTATCAACTCTTAAACATTCATGTAAAATCAGAGATATGTGAGCTGGATAAATGATCAAAAAGAGCACATGAACATACATCCCCTAATCTTCTCTCTTTTTATATATACACAGATACACAGACAAGGCATAAAAAGAAAGAGAGAGACAGAGAGAGAGAGAGAGTAATATTCCAAAGCCCATAGTTATAACAGTGTCTATTCTACACTCATCAGAATCTAACCTGGAACAATCATTTGGCAGTGTTCTAGGCCTGGTATAAGCCTTATCATCTTTTGCTGGTGTTCTGGAGGCATGGTGGCATGATAAGCCCTGTGGGTACACCAGCTCTGACTCCAAACCTTCTGGTTCTAACCAAAACCTGGTGTCTTCTTCCTTTAAATCTATTTGTATCAAGTAAAAATCACCAATGTATGAGTACCAATTAAACTATGATATCCATATGCTCATAGTGATACAAAAGTGCGAGTATCTGCTTTTTTTCACTATAACATTATGATTAAATATTAAGTCATGAGTATGTATGTATGTATGTTTTTTTTATGACTAAATATTAAGTCAAATCTCTCTTATTCACCTCAGGATTTTAGATTCTATTGAAGGGCAATATCTGGGTCCACGTGTTTCTTCTTGCACATGGCGATTTAGGTGTAAGGTTTCTCTGATGATTTTGTCAACCTCTGCTGTTGTATAAGTAAGGTGGCATAGGAGTTGATCTTCAGGCTGATTCAGGTTACATCATAAATGGCATTTTTAAATAGAACTACTCCTTCTTGAACAAAAATATTAATTCCATTGTACTAAATATATGCATAGGATCAGAAAATAATCAACAGTCATGTAAGATAAAAGTCCTCTATTATGCTATAATGAAGCTATGCAGCCATCTTTAGAAGCTTTTACCTTGATCCAAAAACTTTCTCATTCATAAAGGAGAAAACGGCACGGTGGGTTGTCTGGTTCTTGTGTTAAGCAAACTGAGAAATCAATAGTGTCTTTAGCTATTCTCGGTGGAGTTCCTGAAAAGAAGGAAGTATTAGAGAGAAAAAAAGACAGTTGATTTAAGTTCTTTTTAACCACTTTCATGCCCCC
Source organism: Penaeus monodon (assembly GCF_015228065.2). NCBI lineage: Eukaryota > Metazoa > Arthropoda > Malacostraca > Decapoda > Penaeidae > Penaeus > Penaeus monodon. Next base: position 20,060,978 of record NC_051423.1, on the reverse strand, counting down.
CCCATAAGGAAATCTCACGTAGTTTTTAACAAAATCAATATTTCAGACTCATGTTTACAGAACATAAAAAAAAAATACATAGACAAAGTAATACAGACCTGTTTTGAGTCTACCAAGCTTAAACTGTAATCTCTCTAATGTATTTGCCAGTCCAATAGCAGGTGCATCACCCAGTCTGCCAGCTGGTTTGACATCCAACCGATGTTAATTGCTCCATTCAGGAAAGTCCCAGTGGTGATGACAACAGTGTCACATCGAATCTCTTCACCATTATCAAGAATGATGCCACGGCATTCTGCCAGTCTTGTGGAGTCTGTAGAAATAATAAGCAAATGAGTATTTAAGAGGTATTATTTATAAACAAATATATGAGAAAACTTTGATATCTCTGTAAATTTTCACTATTTTAAAAATTTATTAAAGTCATTTGCATCAGAAGTATCAATACCTTAAAATACATACGCTGTCATTACTATATCTAATAGAAAAAAACAAAAAAAGGTCCAATATGTATTCCTCCACAAACAAAAAGAAATTGAAGATATTGAAACATGTTTCACCTAAAAGAACTGTTAGTATTTATACAAGAACAAATTGAAACTAAGAAGGAGTGAGGAAAGAGAAAAAAAAAAATTACCTTCTTGGCTGCTATTAGCATTACCACCTTCCTTTAAGATCAGGTCTTCTACTGCCCCTTCAATTATTGTTAAGTTTGGAATTTGGAAAACTTCTTCTTGGAGATGTTGCTTGTATAAAGTACGATCTATCTGTGCCCGAGGACCCCAAACTGCTGGACCTTTTCTGCGGTTCAGAAAATTTTT
>NC_051423.1:20048793-20060057 GCF_015228065.2 Penaeus monodon | reverse complement strand
AAGGGAAATTTTTAAAAGGGATTGAGAGGGAAGGGGGGAGAAAGGGGACCGAAAAAAGGGAAAAAAAAAAGAAAAAAAAGGAGACGAAAAAAAAGGGGAGGGGGGGGGGAAAGAAAAAAAAAAAGGGGAGAAGCCCCCCAAAAAAAAAAAGGAGAGAGAGGGGAGAAAAGGAAGGGGGGGGGGTGAGAGAAGAGGGAAAAAAAAAAAAAAAAAAAAAAAAAAAAAAAAAAAAGGGGGGGGGGGGGGGGGGGGGGGGGGGGGGGGAGAAAAAAAAAAGGGGGGGGGGGAGAGGGAGGGGGGGAAAGAGAAAGGAAGAGAGAGAAAAGAGAGGAAAGAGAGAGGGGGGGGGGAAAGAAGGAAAGAGAGAGAGAGAGAGAGGAAAAAGGGGGGGAGGAAGAAGAGAGAGGAGAGAGAGAGAGAGAAGAGAGGGGGGAGAAGAAATGAGAGAGAAGAGGAGAGAGAGAGGGAGAGAGAGAGAGAGAGAGAGACGAGACAGAGAAAGAAAAGAGAGAAAAAGAGGAAAGAGGGGGAGAAAGGGAGAAAGGGGGGAGGGCAGGAGGGAGGGGAGGGAAGGAAGAGAGAGAGAGAGAGAGAGGAAGGAAAGGAGGGGAGAGAGAGGAGGAAGAGGGGCGGAGAGAAGAGAGAGAGAGAGAGAGGAGAGAGAGAGAGAGAGTGGGAGGGGGGGGGGGGGAGGGAGGGGGGGAGGGAGGGAGGGGGGGAGGGGGGGAGGGAGGGAGGGGGGAGAGAGAGAGAATGAGAAAAGGGAGAGAGAGGAGAGAAGAGGGAGAGAGAGAGAGAGGAGAAGAGAGAGAGAGAGGGAGGAGGAGGGGAAGAGGAGGGAGAGAGAAAAGAGAGGGGTTTTTGTGGTGTATGTATTGGCGTGGTGCGGGTGTGTGTTGTGTGTGTGTGTGTGTGTGTGTGTGTGTGTGTGTGTGGTGTGTGTGTGTGGTATGTGTGTTTGTGTGTGTTGTGTGTTGTGTGTTGTTGTTGTTGTATGTGGGGAGTTGTTGGGTTGGTTTGGTTTTTTTTTTTTTTTGGGGGTGTGTTGTGTGTGTGTGTGGTGGGTGTTGTGTGTTTTGGGTTTTGTTGGTGTTGTGTGTGTGTGCGTGGTGTGTGTGTGCATGGTGCGTGGTGTGTGTGCATGGTGTGTGATGTGTGTTTGTGTGTGTGGTGTGTATGTTGTGTTGTGTGTGTTTTGGGTGTGTGTGTGTGGTTGGTGTGTGTGTTGTGTGGTGGTGGGGTTTTGGTGTGTGTGATGTGTGTTGTGCATGTGTGTGTGTGCAGTTGTGTGTGTATGTTGTGTGTGCATGTTGTGTGTGCATGGTGTGTTGCATTTTGGTGTGTGCAGTGTGTGGTGCAGGTTTTTGTGTGTGCATGTGTGTGTGTGCATGTGGTTGTGAGTGGTTTGGGCATGGTGTGTGTGATGTGTGTGTTGATTGTGTTTGTGATGTGGTGTGTTTGTGCAGGTGTTGTTTGTGGTGTGTGTGTGTGTGTGGGTGTGTTGTGTGTGTGTGTGTGTGTGTGTGGTTGGGTTTGTTGGTGGTTGTGTGGTGGTTGCGTGTGTGGGGTTTGGTTTTGGTGGGGTTGCGTGGTGCGGGGTGTGTGGGTTTGCGTGTGTGCGGTTGCGTGGTGGGGTTTGCGTTGTGCGGTTGGTGTGTGGGTTGCGGTGTGCGGTGCGCGTGTGGGGTTTTCGTGTTTTGGTGTGTGTTTTGTGGTGTGTTTTGGTTGGTGGGTTTTGTTTTTGGGTGTGTGGGTGTGGTGTGTGGTGGGGGAAAGGAGGAGAGAGAGAGAAACGGAAGGGTGTAAGTGGTAGGGGAAAAATATAATTTTAAATTGAAAGTGAATTGAGGGTGAACATGCATGCAGGTTTGTGTTATACCTGGATGTAAATGTGAAATAATGTGGGGGTTTGAAGTGGCGAAATAACTAGTTTATAAATCCCAGAAACCTGCATTCCACAAAAACATATTTCAATCTTCATTAAAAAGTAGGCTCCATTCTTGTGCCTTGAACTACATGATGACAACAGGTGGGTCCTCTCTGCCCTTGTCTTTTAATGACTTGCTATCATTTTATCTTGAAACTTCTCAAACCGTTATCACCAATATAATCTGGTAAGTGAGGGCACTTCCAATTGTGGAACTTCCCCTTACCATTATTATTTGTGGGCTTTCAAAACTGGTTTTACGCTTTTAAAGATACCACGAATTATTTAAAATTTCTTGCAAACAGCATTATAAGGTTTATAACAACACTAAAACGCTAAAGTTTATCAAGAAATTTAATCTTATCACCTTCTCCATGATACAGGGTGTGGGAAGCAGTCAAGAAAAGAAAAGAAAAGAAAATCTTTCCAAAACTGCAACAGTTGTCTAAAACTTACAAGTATCCTCTTGAATGGGAATACTTCAAAACAAAATGTCTTGAAAGGAAAAAAAAAAGTAAGAAAGAAAGAAATATAAAACAAGGCAAACCAATATTTTGTCATGTAAAATACCTGTTCTTAACCTTGCTTATAATATCGACTTCATGCTGACGGCTTTATACTTTATCATCTGCTGTAATCAACTTGTACGATAACAATCAGACAAGCTTCACATTCACATTTTCATTTAGCAGACACAGTCAATGATGATAATATTCTAATACTGGATGACCATGTTACTGGAGTAATGAGAGAGGGAGAGAGAGGGAAAAAATAATAATAATAATAAAAGAAAATAAAAAATAAAAAATATTCTATAGTTACTGTATCTTCACACCTTGATAGATTCTGAAATTATAATTAGAGAAACTAGTATAATAAAAAAAATAATCTCAATAAATATGTTATCCACAATCTATGCTGCCAAACAATGAAAAAAAAGGCACAAATGAAAAATAAATATCTTCACATTCCAAGAGAAGCATCTGACCCATTTTGATTTGACATCTTTGACATCTCTTGCACTGTGAAGAGATTAATTCTCAATCATGCCCTTTTTCTATATCTGGTGCAATGAACACCATAGCTGAACAACTACTGTATCTAACATCTACTCAGCCACAACCACATAAAATTACAAAATGGTGTCAGATAAATTACATATTTCCATAGTCTGGGTTTGAGTACTTTGACTCTGCCCTGGTCCTTGAGCTATCTCAAGCCTCCATTTTGGCAACATTACAACTGAGGGTCTGCACATCCAAAGACATTCCAGACCCTATGCCTGAAACTGCTTTAAATAAATGTTTTGTTAAAGCAAACTTTCATCTAAAACATAAGCAGCAGTATTTTTTTTAATACAGCAAAACCATCTAATAAAACATCTAATAAATGCATTTCCAGGCAATTGGTCTGACCACACCTTTGGATGTGCATGCTTTCAATTGCACTCTCCTGGGTTCTGGCAATCTACTCTAGCTTCAAAACAATTTTAATGATGTTACAAGTGCATTGTGACATTTAATTACTATTTTCATGATGTTACAAGTGCATAGTAACATTCAACTATTTTCTAGGATTATCATACCTATGAAATTTTCTCGTCTGTAAAATTAAAGTCAAGAGCCACTGCAGGATTTGATGCTGTGATTTAGGGCACTTGAAGGTCTTTTCAGGTACTAAACACTGTGCTCCCTCGCCACTACTCTTTTTAACACAACCACTGCACACACATAGAAAATTTACTTCAAACTTTTAAATCTTTTCACCACTTTCTGCTACTAAAAGCTAAAACCTGTACACAATCAGTGCTTTGTGGCACACTTACCTTTTACATCACAGCCAATGAAATCTGAATTCTAATTCTAAAAGCTGTACTTACTGCCTGAGCAAGCTGTCGATAGTTGCAGTTGTGGTAATGGGAGGCATGAGGTGAGGGTGTTGTAACTGCCCCATTCTGAGGCTCCACCCAACACTCGGTCACAACCTGCAACTCTCCGTCTGCTTCTACACTGTCTCCTTCTTCCCAGTCTTCATCTACAATGCTGTCAGAGGAAAACAGTTATTTTTCCTTTAGAACAATGATATAATTGCAAGATTTTTCCAATCACAAAAGAACTAAAATACATTTTGTATAAAGAGAAGGGGAAAAACCATGTTTAAAACAAAAAGAAATAACTTATCTGGTAATATTAAAGGACAAGGGAAAGAGGGAAAGATGAAGGAGAAAGAGAGAGTGAAGAGAGGAGCAATAGAGAGATAAAGAGAGGGAGAGAGAGAAAAAGAGGGATAGAGAGAGGAGGATGGAGAGAGAGGAATAGAGAGAGAGAGGAATGGAGAAAGAGGGGAGAGTAGGAAGGGAAAGGGAGAGGGGAAGAGAGAGAAAGAGAAGAGAGAGAGAGAGAGAGAGAGAGAGAAAAGAAAGAGAGAAAAAAGAGAGAGAGAGAGAAAGAGAGAGAGAGAGAGAGAAGAGAGAGGAGAAGAGAGAGAGAGAGAGAGAGAGAGGAGAAAGAAAGAAAGAAAGAAAGAAAGAAAGAAAGAAAGAAAGAAAGAAAGAAAGAAAGAAAGAAAGAAAGAAAGAAAGAAAGAAAGAAAGAGAGAGAGAAAAAGAAAGAGAGAAAGAGAGAGGCAAAAGAAGGAGAGAGAGAAAATTCTTACCTGTCCCTAGAGCTATTGGTGACATGTGGCGGGAAAATGACATACTGCGCCACACAAGGGAAGGTCTCCTGCCTGCCCTCCTCAGTGGACTCTAACAAACCCTCGTCTTCACCCTCGCGAAGTTCCAACTAGAACATTCCAACACTAAACATTAACAACAAGAGTAAGTACTGAGACAAATATAAATATGATACAGTGAATTATCTCATGTTCTCACTTGAATGGACCTCTCAGAGTCACACATGATAAAAATTTGAATGTGCACACTAATTATTTACTAGCATAAAAAAAATATTGTGAGTTGTGACATGGTATAATGAATATTCTTACATATTCAAACAATTTTCTATTATCCTACACCCTTAACAAAAATTACAATAACTTAAGAATATATTCAAGCCTATTAAACTGAAAAGCCCTTTGGTCACGAGGGATTTTTTCGTACATATAATGTATGTAAATATCAGAACTAGAGTAAAGTGTTCCCTTACTTTCATGTCAAATTCCCGAACCATAGTGATGATTCCATTGCAAGAATGTGCAAACTTGAAGCCTTCTTGCAGCCTGATTCTGTAGTGAAGAAGAAATACTATCATAACTGGATTATCATTAAAATATGTGTAAACAACATAGCTTTCATTAAATATTTGCAACAATTAATAGAAGTTTCTGATACATCAAGAAAAATCTCAGTATTCAATTAATGTGAGCTTCTTTCTCAAGACAGCCTTTATGCATTTCATTAATGTGTAAGTAAAGAAGGAGAATATCCATTGTTTTTATTATGACGATCATAAATTTTGTCATACTAATTTTATTGTCGGGTAAAACATACAAGTCACTATATATCATAATCTTTCTTTCTTTTTCTTGTAAACATACCAGGCCTTCTGCTCTAGTAAGTCTTTGATTTAATAGCTATCACAGCATCTGGGGAATAAAATGTGTCTCTCCTGCAACTACTATATAATATTCAAAATGCTTTACCTGGTGAGAGTATGCAGAACTCTGGCCACAGCATTAAGTGAGACTGATGGTGCATTTGGTGCCTGCACTGACCAAATCCATCTCCTGTGGTGGAGGTAGCGAGACAGGAGAGCCATGTTGTTCGTGGCTGACTTTGTGGTACCCAGTTTTGCATAGATTGACTTGGTTGAAGGACTTATGGGAGTCTCTTGCACAATGCTACTGAGCAAGTTGCTTGGCATCTTCTCATACCTATTCAAAAAGGTGACTGAATAAGTTCACAGCATCAGAAAATAATAACAATAATAATAATAACTCAGTTCAAGTATTAATTTTTAAGGACATTTTGTGCATAATCTGTCAACAGATTTTCTCTCAATTCACTTCCAAAATCATGAAAGAAATCTGCATTCCATGCAATAAATATATATACAAATCACAGAGCCCCTTTCTGACAGGACCTTGTAACCTTAACTGTCCTGACACAACTAACCATATTAGGATTTTCTCAATCGGCTTGTGCGTGATGACCACACAGGGGATGTTTGACGCCACTCGAGTTAGAGGGGGACGCACTCCAACAGGTCTCAGCTCTGCCGAGGCTGTCATGGCTGACTCCCCACATTCATTATCCTTGTCCTGCAATTATTTACCAAAGAATTACTTAAAAAACACAAGCATATTTAATAATGAACAAGATAAAAGAAATGCTTCCAGATGACATTTTCACTTTAAAAATATTTTATACATCTTAGTAATCAAAAATTAACCACAGAAAAAAACAAAGTATCCATCACATATAACTTCATAACTGAAGTGAAAAATTATAAAATCCCACAATGATTCATTATTAACCTGATTTTAGAGCTGTAAAGTTACCTAAGGACAGACAGACTCTACTGTATTCATCTAAAGGCAGGAAAAAAACACAATGTATATAGTGTTTTTTTCAGCTCATGCTAACATTTGTCTAGCATAAAAAGAAATTAAGCAATAAATATTACTATTCTTTTGCTAGCTTTGTTCAATAACACAGGGGCTATGAAAGTGTCCCTCTGCCATTCAAAAGGGAGAGCAAGAATGACTAAATAAAGTTCTGTGGGTTAAAAAGATCTTGCACGAAGCTCACCTGCTGTGGGACGGGAGTAAGAGACTTGCTCCGGTCTGTAAAACCCATACGAGAAGGATAGGTCAGCTCTTGGATTTTCTTGGTAAGTTGTCCTACAGTCTGGAGAAAAAAAAAAAAAAAATAATAATAATCTACTGGTAAAACTTGTTACCTTGTCATAAGATAATACTATCACCATAAAATAACAGATGCATTCATATTTTTGTGTCCAATACTCATTCACAATACTTTCACTTGCAAATACACTTTGTAAATTTTCACTAGAGTGACTAGACAAAGGAAAGCAGAGAAATTGACAACTTTCATGCATTTACTTTAATGCCATATCAAGTTTACTCAAATAAAAATCAGTAACCAAAGCAGTATTTGGGGGGGTAATATTTTTCTATTGTAGAAAGTATGATTGAAAATATATTTGAAGATTACTGAATACCTTAATATTGCTTCACTAATCTTCATGACTTTTAACCCAATCACCCCTGATTTATGTTTTGTCCCTTGTAGGTTTTTGTGAATTTTGTTACATACAGATGGCTCCACATGTGCTCAGCCTCCAAGGAGTCTATCAGTAGGCCCCTACTGTCTGTTCTTGATTTCCCCTTTCCTTGTATTGGCGGGAATTTGCGTTTTTCCTTTTAATACAATTGATATCAATACTGTTTTTATTGTTATTGATGTTATGATTATTAAAGTATTATTAAATCTGTTAACATTTAAGACAATGAAATAATGCAAAAGATCCTTTCCAAAAGCCAAGGAAAAGGGTAAACAGGTGAGAAAAGTAGGACTAATAAGTGACCCCTTGATGACTAAGCACTTGTAGAGCCATCTATGCGTGAATACAATAAATAAACCTGTGTCACAGTGGGCATGGCATGTATTCTTGCCAACGTGCCGATTGGGTTAACAGCAATGCATAAAAGGAAGTTTTTTTTTTTTTTTATGAAAATAATATAGCTATCATAAGCAACACATCTAAGCAAGGACTGTTTCTAATATATAAATCAAGGCTCTAAACCAAGTATTTCTTAAAAATATCACTTACTTACATCTATAAGTTCTAAGACATATTAACTATCACAATGAATATGAATCTTAGAATATCAATCACAGCCTTTCAAAATAGATTCTGCCTTACATATTTTCAAAATACTTCGTGGACCAATAACCCTGCCAAGCTGTTAGTATATATCAGCTTACAGTAAAAGATTGCCCATTTCCAATCTGTCACATAGTGCACTGCCAGGATTGGGCAAAGGGAAACTCTGGCTTACTAAAATGAAACCAATATTGGCATCGTTGAACACAAGTGGTTTACACAGTAAGAAATAGTCAATGCTTTACTTACCTGATTCCTGAGGTGACCAGCCGTTCCTCCCAGGAAAGCCAGCCAAATAACAAGACAAGGGGGAGGTTTCGATGTTATGCGAACCACAAAGAAAGACATGGGTGGCTTCTCTCGATCATCATCCCTAAAAAAAAAGAAAAAAAGAATAATAATAATGTTGCCTGTGTTCTATAAGTTTGTATCCCTAAAAGGACACAATTTAAAACTAAACAATATTAATTATCCAAGTAGATATCATGAAACTGGACATATAGGAAGCGATTCATCAAATTGTTTTTAGTCTCATACCAAACCTCTTTTGGTAAATTTAATTAACACTATAACTAATTCATCCTCATTGTAAAGGTTTGCAAACTTTTTATATGCAAAAATTTCTTACATAACAGTATTACCGAAATCCTATTAGCTAACTGTATTTAAAACTTTATCAAATAAGTTAACATACACTTACTTGTACAAGAATTTTATGTAGGAATGGTTCTCAATCAGTACAAAGTCACACCATTTGGCAAGTAGTGTAGTGAGAGCCAGCTCCCCTTGACGGCACTGTACCATCCCATATCTGAAATAACAGCATGTATCTTAAATTAAATAAATCTATTTAACCACAGAATATGCAATTAATCAACTTGTTTTATATCACAAATAAATTATGCTTGATAAATTCTGATGAGAAAAAATATCTACATACTACTAGTTCCTAAAATAAAGCAAACAGCAAAGGAATCATGGAATCATAGCAACAGTGTGATTGTGATTGAGGTTTGTCTAATTGGTTGTCAGTCAGGAGCAACATCAATGTTGTCCATGTTTCTGTCACTGTTCAAACACCTTAAGAAATACAAAACTTAATATTATTTAACCCACCCTCTCCTACAAACAAACAAACAAACACACAAAAATAAAAGCATCTTAAAAAATTTAATAAAACTAATTAGTACCCCATAAACTGACACACTGACCTCCCACTGGTGCTAGTGACATGGAGGACATGGAGGTTCTTGGGTAACGGATGGTCGTGCTCTACAATAACTCCTATGCGGTGCGTGTGCATCCACTTCTGCCAGATATTGATATCAAGCATACACACTGGCTTCCAGAAGTTTGTAAACTGGGGAAACTGGTCACTGTCAAAGAGGAAAGAAAAGGAATAAAAAAATATATACAAATACATTCTTTATTATATAAAACCTACAATCTAATACATCCAATATCAATAAATAAATAAATAAAAAATTCTTACTAAACTATTCTCCTTCCACATCAAACAACCTTTCTTTGTAAAAGAGCTCAACTTAAATACTCAGTTTCATGAGAAAATAAAAAGTACTCCATAAATACCTAGCTGCAGCTGAGATGGGGTTGTTGTTACCAGGGTTCAGATCAAAGACTGGGTACCCATTTTTCACACAGTCAGGTATGGTGTAAAATGTAGGACTAGATGCAAAGGACTGGAGCCCCACTAACAGCATGTCAGTTTCTCGAAGGTGCTGTAGGGTAGTCCAATACTTGGCAACCATGCGCTGCCTGTACTTGGATCGAAACTGCCTGTTTATGTCGTTGGTTACATCATTCAAGAACTGGTATGTAGCTGCAAAGAGATTCATTCATTGGTTACATCACTCAGGCACTGATACAAACTCTTAAAAAGATTGTCCTAAATGCAAAATATTAATAGTGCCACTGCAGTATGGAGACTATCAAAATAGGTAGCCCTTGTCCATGAAGCTTTTTAAACATACAAGCCTCTGATAACTGTATATGTTATCCTCCATGAATTACTTACCCTCAATCCATACTTCTGTATAGACAGTGGACTGGGTTGGTGGCCAAGCTGCTCTTATATGATATTCTATGAAAATTGAGTATTTCCAGGGCAGAACTAGGATCAGCTGGAAATAGACAAACATATTTACAATTACATAACAAGAAGTGGGAGGGACTGAAAAACAAAAATATATTAGTAATCACGTAAAAATTGGTATGAACAACAGGACAGGTTTTTGGAACACTGAATAGGAACTTGCCTTTGATGCCACCGAGACAGAAATTCAAACACACACACACACACACACACACACACACACACACACACACACACACACACACACACACACCACTCACTCACTCACTCACTCACTCACTCACTCACTCACTCAACTCACTCAACTCACTCAACTCACTCAACTCACTCACTCACTCACTCACTCACTCACTCACTCACTCACATTCATCTAATCTTTCTCTGACTTATGCAAACCCTCCAGTATATACCTGGAGGAGTAAAAAAAAATATATATATATATTCCCACCATAACAAGTACAATCTACTTTCCAGGAGCAATGGTTTTCTCCCTAAACTTGTAATGTTTTAATACCTGTATTTGATCATCAGCTATGTTTACTTGCTTGATTGCATAACCTTCCCTTAAACGACACGAGAGAACAGCATTGAGGGATGTGTTCAACTGCGTGTCTCTTTCTTTCTTCCTGATGAGTTCTGTTGCCTCCTGAGCTATTGGTTGCAAATTGAAAAACCTGCAATAACAATTACGTTATCAAGCAAACTTTGCATATAATACAAAGAAAATAATAAAGATTATATCTCACAAAGATGTAAATATGTTTCTGTATCTGAGAAGCATATAAAGCAAAATATTCCTATAAAAAAAAAAAAAAAATTAATACAAACGAGTGTCAGTAGAAAGATGCTTACTCACTCATAATCTATAAGATACTAGTAATACTTTAACAAAAAAAGTGAGCATCCAGTATTAACATTACCTATTGTTTCCATAATATCCATTATCAGGTGAGAGTCCATTCATGAACTTCTGGAAGCCCCATGATAATAATGCCTTGTGGTAGTCATTCATATGGTACACATAATCCTCTTCCTGAAATTATGCAATAACAAGATAACTAACATTAAGAGTATTCATAACTAGTTATTTAATAATATCTAGATCATAACTATCACTACATAAATTTTGTTCCTGTGTTCTTTTCAGAATACTATATGTCATAATTCAAATGAATTGGAACAGGATCAAATTTTGCTATTTTTACCAAACTAACCAACAGAAAGGGAAAATGCCTGTATAAGTTTCACTTTGATTAAATCCCAAGAAAAAGCTCTGAACAAACAACTCACAATTGGAGGCAGGGTATCCAAGTAAGCACCACAAGTCGCCGTTGCCAGGAAGTGCATAAGGTCGGAGAAAGGCACATATCCTAGA
>NC_051423.1:20038793-20043793 GCF_015228065.2 Penaeus monodon | reverse complement strand
ATATAATATATATATATAATATATAATATATAATATATAACATATATATATAATATATAATATATAATATAACATATAACATATAACATATAACATATAACATATAACATATAACATATACATATATATACATATGTATACATATATAGTATATATATATATATAATTTTGTATATATATGTATATATATATATATATATATATATTCTTTAAATAAACGATCTGTCAGGTCACACCTCACTGCTTCTTGACACCTTTGTAATCTGGCATGATCACCTTGAAGTATTAAAATTCAAACTATAATAACTTCATTGGTTATCAAAATAATTTCTTTTTTTGAGGCAATCAGCTGATCTGGTATTTACGTCATTCCACCGAAGTTCATATGTTATTCCCAGGATACTGACCCGAGTGTAGTCTTCCAGCAAAAGAATGACTAACATTTACCTGAATATCAAACCATTAAAAATAATGCATATTCCCGTCCATTCTCAAGAACTAGAAGTGAAAACAAACGACTGTCATAAACAGCAATCTGATAACAAGAGACAAGAAAGGTGCTCGACCTCCCTTATAAACAAAGTACATATATCCACTCCCCACTAACAAGATACCCAAAACTACACGGCAAATGATAAATCAAAAGCTCACTTCCTCATCTGAAGGCACTGTTTCATCTGTAGTTGTCATCTCGCGACCTGGGACATGAAATAAAGGGTTTGTTTACATCGAGAGTGACTGTGTGCGCAACAGGACCTCCCACCTCCCGCTGGCTCGTCGAGGGGTGACGGGGCTAAAGTATTTTCGGATTTTACTTTATGATATTTATTACTATTGTTGGTGTGTGTTATTTATGGTTTATTGGTATATATTAATTGTGGTATTTATCATTGTTATTATGGGCTTTTGTCATAATCTTAGGTAGTATGATTATCATCTGTGGCAGAATCAGTGTTTGTTGTTCGTTTTGTTTTCCTAATTTTTCTTCTTATTAATTTTTATCATTTAGATTTATAGACATTTATGTTGTTCTTGATCATTGTTGCTATTGCTGTTATCAACGCTGATGTTGCTATGATAATGATGATTATGATGATGATGGTGATGATGATGTTTATGGTGATGACGATGATGATGGTGATGATGATGTTTTGATGATGGTGATGTTTATGGTGAATGATGATGGGATGATGATGATACGATGATGAGGTGATTATGGTGATGATGATGATGATAGTGAGGGGAAAGAGGGTGATGTGGATTTTTATCATGTTATTTTTATTATTTTATTATTATTATTATTTTTATTTTACTTTATTATTTTATTTTATTTTTATTATTATTTTCCATCATTATTATGATGATGATGTTTATGGTGATGATGATGATGATGATGATGATGGTGATGATTGAAGATGGTGATGTTTATGGTGATGATATTAGTGATGATTATGATGATGACGTTTATGGTGAGAGTTTTTTAGGTGATGTGATGAGGGTGAGTGATGAGGGATGATGATGAGTTAGGGGGTTGAGATGATGGTGATGATGATAGTGATGAGGGATGATGGGATGGTGATGATGTACATGGTGAAGGTGGGGTTGATGATGATGATGGTGATGATAATGATCGTGATGATGATGATTATTATCATTATTGTTATTATTATTTTTTATATTATTATTATTATTGTTATTATCATTACTATTATTTTCATCATCATTATTGTTTAGATTATTATTATCATAGCATTATCATCATTATTTTAATTTCTATTAATATAATTATTATTATCATTGTTATCATCATCATTAATTTTACCCAAATTACTTCCGGCAAATGCGCGAGATCTGTAATAACCACACCTCTCCCCCATAAAAATAATTTAGTATACTCTTGAATATTAAGTACCAACAAGGCGAGACTCTAAAAGACTGAAGGTTTAGACGTTCTCATAAAGAATCCTCCAAAAACTTTATGTTCACGCCTCGCCAAAATCCCACGGCTTCTCTCAATATCGCAAGGGAACCAAATGGCTAGTCCTATTGATCGTGAAAAAAACAAAAGACAATGTGACTATGCTTACTTCATCATCATCATTATCAAGGGGCGCATGGCCGCATCCACCCTTCGCTTCCAGCCACGGGATTCCCTCGGGGCGAATCCCAGGGCAGGCCCCACGGCCCATCTCTAATCCTCGGACGGGTCCGTCGACCCGCCCAACCCCATGATCCCTGGGTCGCCCCATAGGTCTCCCCCACCCAGGGTTGTCTCGCAGAGAGACTACCTGATGGGCGGGGTGTCCACGGGGAGACGAGCAGGTGGCCATATGCCTGAGTGGCAAACCGGATTATGCAAGTAACAGATCCCTCCCAGTCTCACGGTGTAACCGCCATTTGGGGACACGTGGTCTGCCAACGTACCCCATGTCACTTGTTAAAAAAAGGCATAAAGGGCCCGAGACTCCAAAACACTTGATAGCGTCCAGGTTTCCTTCCACGAGCAAAACTGACAGTATAAAGGGCCCTTGGAGCATGCAGCTTGGTCCTTTGCCCATAGGTACCGAATATCCAAATCCCTCTATTGATGGTTTCATGGCTTCTTTTGCCAGCCCAAATCCGTTTTTGATTCCTGGGTCGGGGACACCCCCAAATATATGAACTCGCCCAAAAGGAAAGTAAAATTTCTGTAACTTAACGCCCTCGCCGCAAGCATGGATCAAACTGAACGGGTTCCCTTAACGGGCCCCCAAAAAGTCCAAATTTTGGTCTTGGTCAGGAGACCTCTAGGCCTAGGGGCTTCGCCCTTGCTAAATGCAAAAAGAGCCGCCCCCAGTGACTCCAAGGACTCAATAGGATAGAACATCATCGGCAAAGCAAGGTCTGAGACCTTGATATTGCCTAGTGTTGCTCCACACTGATTTTTGGCCAAAGAAAGCTCTCCCATTATCCAGTCCATGCAGGTGTTGAAAAGTGTTCGTGAAGGGAAAACCCTTTCCTCCCCCTTTGAATTAACAGGGAGAAGTTCGACAGACCCCCACCCATTTTTACAGCACTTTCAGTCCCCAGTATAAAGGGCTTGCTATTAGGCCAATATGCTTACAACCTACAATCTACACAGATTATGCATATTTATAGAGTAATTCTTTACATTCCCTAAGCATAGAATGATTGGGTGTTATTTAAACTGTTGGAAGAATTAACATCCAACAGTCTAAATTTTTGTTTACATGATTATAACATATTCATTGGGTTTTAACATATTCATACCATGGAGAAGACATGACCATTAAACTCTCTTTCTCTCTCTCTCTCTCTCTCTCTTCTCCCCTTCCCTCTCTCCTTCTCCTCTCTCTCTCCTCTCTACTTCTCTCTCTCTCCTTCTCTTCCAAGTTTTTCTCTCTCCCCCTCCTCCCTTTCTTCTCTCTTCCCTCCCTTCCCTCTCTCCCTCTCTCTTCTCCTTTCTCTCTCTCTTCTCTTCTCTTCTTCTCTCACACAAACACACAACACACACACACACAACACACACACACCACACACACACACCACACACACACACCACACACACACACACACACACCCCACACACACACACAAAACACCCCAAACACACACAGACTTTATGATGGCGAACTGACTTTGTCAAGTGAGGTGTTGGGGTTTCTTCCTCCCATTTTTTTTTTCTTCATGAATGGTTTAGAATGTAGAGATAACCATATTCTTGGTTTGCGTTTCACTTACCTAGTCTGTATTTTCTTGTTTAATTTTCACTGTCTTGGCAGCAGGGGTCAAGAGTATTTGCAGATGCTGCTACCTTTGCAGAAGGACCAAGTTACGCGTCTTCAAGACCCTGATACTGCCAGTTTTACTCTATGGATGTGAAACTTGGACGCTATCCTGTGCCTTGGAGTGTCGCCTTGATGTCTTTTGTAACAGGCCCATGGGCTGCACTACTACGCATGAGACTGGCACAGGATCAGTTACTCGCCAACTTAGGCTATGCGGCCACCTGGCTCGCTTCCCTCAAGGCGATCATGCCCATCAGGTCTCTGTACGAGACTGGACTACCCGTCCAGGGTTGTCTGTACGAGACTACTTGGGCGGGAGGGGCCCCGGGGCGCCCAGGTAGCCGTGGTCGTGCGACGATCACCTGTCGGGAGGAGCTAGAGTTCAGGAGCATCATTTCAGCTTTTTCTTGGAGGGCAAGGGGTAAGATGAGCGAAGCAAACAAACAAAAAAAAAAAGAAAGAAAGAAAAAAAAAAAAAACTATTCTATTTGCATTTCCAAGCTACAACCGGACTCATATAGGCGTAATTTAGAAGAAAAAAATGTGGCCCTTGGGGAGGGGACGCCAGACCTTGAGGGTGCTAAACAGGGTCGGGGGGAGAGTAACTGCTCCACTTCCCCAATTGACGCCCTTGCTAGAGATGGGCAGAGGGCTTACCTAGCGGCTCGCCATGAGAGACGGTATGCGAACTTGTTGGCGTTAGTTCCCCAATGATGAAAAATTAATCTATTTACTCATTTCTCCATCTTTAAATAGAAAAAAGTTGTTGATCCACGACTATTCCAAAAAAAACTATTTTAAAGTGTGTTACTAAGGGTATATCAGTCTTTCTTTCTGCAATGGGACGGGTTTGGCTTGAAGCAACCCTTAAGTGGGGGGAGGGGGATCAAAAGGTGACATCTCAATTAAAATTGGTGTTCAGATTTGTCTGCAGCTGGTGTCAAATTTATGGCCGAAAGATCAGCCGTTTATATATGGGAGCCACATTCTCCTCCATCGACAGGATACTTTCAATCCGTCGAAGGCCGCTCCCGGCGGCGCTATCCGCGACGTCCAGTCCTCGTCCTCCGTCCCCCGGGGCCGACGAAAGCCTCCTTTGTTCCCCCTTGTCGAAGACAAAAAAAATGTTTTGCCCCATGGCCGGCCAGGATGTTTATATATAGAGAGAAGAGACCAGCGGAGTCCGTGGTGAGGGACCACCCACCTAGACGC
>NC_051423.1:20018793-20033793 GCF_015228065.2 Penaeus monodon | reverse complement strand
TCACATTGTTTTCTGCAAAATATTCATCACTGTTGATGCACTTTCTGTATACAAGAAACCAGCCACGAATTTCCAACAGGTGAGACTTTCTCGGTAAACAACACTGTAATGAAAGACAGGTGTACTTATCCCTCTTAACGGACCTCCTTCCATCTACGTCATGTAAAGACTGAGGAAACATTTTATCATCAAAGAAATAGGTTTTATTCTTTTATTTTGCCTCCATCAATCTTTTGCCAGAGCATTCTGCAAAACAGTCATACAATCCAAGAGTCATTGCATCTCAAACCCCAGAAAAATTCCCATCTGAATATATATCCTCATAACCAAGAAAAATGCACTTAAGGGGTTAGCACAATATTCACATCATATACCTATACATTAGCATGACATCTCGGGAAACACCATGTATGTAAGGCAGCAGGCACTAGTATGACACTGAGTAAGGAGGGGTAAAACCAAGCATCTCCAATCCGTGGAGCGGTCAACATGGTCACGTTATGCATGAGTGAAATGAAGAACGCAGCAGTTATATCAGGGTAAATGATGTCTTTATCACATACAGCCCAAAAAAAGGACAAAAAAAAAAAAAAAAAAAAAAAAAAAAAAAAAAAGGTAAGCAGCAGCTTTCTTGATTGTGATCATTGGTCATCTGGAATAAAATATAAGCTGCACTAACTTAATATCTACATATGGATAGCATAAGCATTATCAATAATATAAACATTTGTTTTGTCCTTCATTGGCCATTTTTTCTTTCCTTCTCAATTTATAAAGAGGCATCTCAATGGTGTGATAAACATCACTGTACCAGCCACTGGCCAGTACGACTATAAACCAGCATCCAGTTTTTAGTTCACATTATAAATATTCTGGAGTCCCGTGTCCCTGAGAATCTTCAGAGGGCCAACCCAAAGACCGAGACAATGCAATACATCGTTTTGTTTTCCCAGCGGACAGTGCATGAGCCATCGGTGGTGTTGTCCCAGTAGCACGAGCTGGCAGTATGTAGTCCTGCCCCGTTCTTCTGCATGATGACACACGTCACTGAAGGGAAGTACAGATCAGCTGATTATGTGCATCTACCTTTGTAGTCATGCTTGTGCATCTGTGCACTTTCAATAATGTAAGTTGTCATATTAGGAAATATTTATATTGACTTTGCACACACACACATGCAAAGAAAGGTAGGTAGGTAGGTAGGTAGGTAGGTAGGTAGGTAGGTAGGTAGGTAGGTAGGTAGGTAGGTAGGTAGGTAGGTAGGTAGGTAGGTAGGTAGGTAGGTAGGTAGGTAGGTAGGTAGGTGTGTGTGTGTGTGTGTGTGTGTGTGTGTGTGTGTGTGTGTGTGTGTGTGTGTGTGTGTGTGTGTGTGTGTGTGTGTGTGTGTGTGTGTGTGTGTGTGCGCGTGTGCGTGTGCGTGTGCGTGTGCGTGTAGGTATCTAAAGATGATATATATCCTTATCATATACTTTTAAAACACTTATATTGAATTGGCCAGTACCTAATATAAGATCTACAGCTGTTATCAGCATTAAAAATATATGAATTTAATATTATGTTTACATATATTATATGAATTTTTTATATGAATAAAAATAAATATATAAAATAATGATAATAAACAAATAAATATATAAGGATGACGATGATGACAAATGATTTTATTAATAATATTAACTACAACTGCAACAACAACAGTAATAATAAAATTCAAATACATAATCAGCATTCAACCATCAACTACTATATCACAAAAACAGATAAAGAGCTAAGAAAATGATTAAAGAAAAACATTTTAAAATCATTTATCACTTTCATTCCCCAACAAGACAGTACAACCTTAAATAGCTATCAGAGCTGGTTGTCGGAGGCAGCAGACTGGGTTTATAGTGTAGTTTTGGATCTAAAAGTACCCCCTGGAACAATAATCTTGCTGCTTATATATATATACCTCATAAATCCTGTTAACAGGGGAGGTAATCTTCTGGGCCACATTTATCTATCTTTTTATGTCAAGGATAGCTGGAAGGTTTACTATTTCAACTACTTTATTCTCAAAAAGTTTCAGCCACACTGCAATCAAACGGATTAGACTTTCATGTTGATCCATTGCAGTGTCCCAACAAAGAATAACATTAAAGGAATGTTAACTATAGCAATTACTGACTGCTAGCTGGACTTATTTGAATTACTTCTATGGGTTCAATATCTACCTCTGTTACTCTTTTTTTTTTCTTATCAGTTCTATTGTTTTATTATCATTACCATTACTAACTGTTATCACTATTAAAATTACTGTTATTGTGAGCCACCATTATACATATTCTAAACTCTGATTATCCTGATAGAAAGTAGGTCTGCTATCTCCTCAAGTTTTATGATAAACTAATGTACTTTGAAACCTAGCTCACTCACTCCCTCACACTCTCTCTCTTCATTTCCATCTCTGTCCCCCATTCATTTGAAAACTAACAAATCAAGATTCCAAGGGTTGTACGGCATCTTACAGATATAAGCAAACAGTATCAAGTAAATGCCAAAAATCGTACAGTAATACAGCCAAACTCACCAATATATTTGAAGGCCTTGTTGAGTTTCGAAAGGTTTCCGAGGACATTCTCCACCACCTGCGACGTCCAATTATTTACCTTGGCGCTTGTGTATGCATTTCCACCTATTACGGTTTCTATGCTTTCTTTAATGATTGTGCTCACCTCATCCACGACAAACTGGTGCTGTTGAAAAAAAATTAAAATTAGTTATAAACTCATTTCAACCCGTTCTTGCCGAGTGACGTGCTAGGATGTCATAGCGAACCGCATGGTTGATAGGTTCAGCTCAAACGCGCGGCAACACGCCCGAGCGCGTGGAGCGGGACGTTCGGCTTAACTCAGCGGACTCCCGCGCCCACTGTCGGGCCACTGCCAGATATCACCAGAGTTTAATTGCTCTCAGAGATTTTTGATAACCGGGAATAATGGGTTAAAACCTCTAAGCAGCCCAATTATTTTGCATGCGCATGGAAGGTTTTCCTCACTTCTCACCAAGCCATAAACACAGACCCTGCCTACAAGATCTTTGCTGTTCACAAATCATTACACACACTCCGGCACTTTCATCACCAGCCAATTACTGTGGCTTCTGTATCTCTTAAGCCAACACTGCATCATCACCTATTTTCTAGTAAGAAAGGGTTTGCTGACCTCCCTGGCAAGTTACACAGTTTCCAGTACTTCATAAGAACAAAAACCATCTGATTTTTCCAGACAAATCGTTATTCAGAGTATGTGTACCATGACTGTGTAATCCTCTGAGTTGCATTTTGCAAATTTGTTGTGAGAGGCTGGAAAGTCTTTTCTCATTATTCTTATTCACATCAAGAATCCCCTGACTAATTACGGGCTGAATAAAAGCTAATATAAAGATATTATGAGTGAATAATGATGTGTGCAAAAAGGTTTTCTCTTTTGGCCTCCTACACAGTGCAACAATGCTCAACTTCGGAAATAATGCTTTTGGGGGCAAATCAAAGCTCCATCGCCTAAGAGCGAAACGAAAAACCGCAAGTCCACAACAAATTGGCAATGCCGGAAGAGAGAAAAGGCCAATAAATAAAATAAGAACGGAAATAATGTTCCTCCCACAGACCGAGCGAATTCCATCCCCTTCACGGACTCCGCTCTCGTTACTTCCCCCCCAAAATCAGCCAAAAATATGGACTTTACCCTTATTTCCGGACCTCTAGAGCAAACCTACCTCTTCGTTCTGTGTGTTATCATCCATGTTTTCGTCGTGGAAGGGGTGAGTAAGGTGAAAATTCGATAAATAAGGTGACAGGTAGAAGTTTCCAGCCCGACTTCGAGCAGCTGACACAACAACACCACTCGTCCGGATCCCTTACTTAGAATCATTACTTTATTCTTTTTGGTTATCATCGCACATCGCAAAATGTATTCATTGGTAGATTTCAATGTAAATTGATCTTTTCATTTATTCCGAGTGAAAATATCCAATTCAAGAAGATATTTACACATGTTGAGTATTGAAGCATAAAATTTATCAATACCATTCGGATCCACCTGCATGATTCATATATTCTCTCTCGAAAGTTCCCTTTCTGTCAAAGTCTTCCTCATTCCACGCTAAAAATCCCTGCATAAATCCATAAGAGCACAAAATGATAATCAAGGAATCTATATGTGCGAAGATAGAAGTTAAAATAAAAAATCCAATTAATCGAATCTGGCAACACGCAAGACCACCATGGAGGTCAACATTACGCGAGTTTTGACCTTATGCCGCCCCGCAAGATGGTCAAAAATTGAATGCTTACCCTCTAAACCACATAGGTGGTGTTATATTTCAGAATTTGAGAAATTTTATCATTAATATCGTAGTCCTTTTCTGCCTTCTTTTATACCCATGCATTCTTTATTTAATGAGAGCTTTTGGGATATTTTTTTTTCTTAATAAAGTTAATAGAGTTTGAAAATTTCCTTAGGTGGACTTCAGGAGGTCGGTGTGGTTTACAGCTGAAAAGTCTCTTCCATTATTTTCTGTAATTTCATCGTGATTCGTGACTGAAATGTGTTCAGATAGACAATAACTAACGTACTAATTCGTTCCCAGTTAGTGTGGAAGGATTTATAGCGATTATGGCTCTGGTTTAACGTGTTAGAAGTAAGGGTGAAGGTCTTTGCATGTTGTGTAAGGCTGGATAAATATCGTGTAAAATGAGTAATTGAACTCATTTCTTTAAAGCCGTAAGCTAACAGTAGGCAAGCATGTGGCGATAATGTGGCTTTTACGTTCTGAGTTCTGTCGAGGGCCAATAAATCTCCCCTGAAGTTATTTTTAGAAGTTTTGGAGGTTGGCTTAGGGTCGAGTCACAGGCAGAGGCTGTCTGTTCAGAGAAATTTTTATGGTGTGACATTTTGGTCGTCGGTTGGAGAGACTTAGGTTGGTTTAGTGTCATTTTCATGCAGCTATGTGTTACGAGATAAATTTTTTAGCGTGTAACGATCAGAATGACCAAAAATGACACCTTTTTCATCTATGGTATTACCTGCGCAAGTTCACAATTACAAACTTATGGGACATGTGAGAGAGAGAGAGAGAGAGAGAGAGAGAGAGAGAGAGAGAGAGAGGAGAGAGAGAGAGAGAGAGAGAGAGAGAGAGAGAGAGAGAGAGAGAGAGAGAGAGAGAAAAAAAAAACTATCTCAAATTACAGCTACATTTAACAGTAATTTGCCTGGGAAACTCGACAAGTTCTTCCTTGCCGTGGAATATATAGTGGTGATAACTTTATCTTCGCTGAAGCATAGCAGTTATCGTGTCGCTATGGCATGCTCCTTGGATGCTGTAAAGTAGAAATGTCAGTTTTGGGATGATATCTCTTGAAAGATTCTCAGATTGGATTCATATCTGATATATATCACGTATGTTTCCCAATTGTCAGTTGTCTCAGTTTATTGCCGTTTAAGAAAAAAAAAATTCTGTATGTGCATTAGTGTATATATGACATTACTCATTTTTATTGCTTTGTGAGAATATAAATTTTCATTCTGTTTTATTGCCAAGATAGATCCCAAGGAAGAATTGTTAATAAGATATTTTTCTATAGTCTTTTTTGATTAATATCTTTCTTTTATTAATATTTATAATAGTATTTAGTATTGTAATGATGATTTCTTTCTTTAACAGGCGTACAGATGCTGAGTTGGTGCAGAGTCGCACACACGCTAAAGAATGTCAGTTATTATAGCAAGGTCGCCTCAAGAGAGGTCTTCGACGTGGCCGTGGTGGGAGGAGGCCATGCAGGCACCGAAGCCTGTGCCGCGGCTGCCAGAATGGGGGCCAGGACTCTGCTTATCACTCACAAGAAATCGAAAATAGGTATGCTTTTATTTTTTTGTTTACTTGTTATTATTTTTATTTATTTTTTATTTTTTTTTTTATTTTTATTTATTTTATATTTTTATTTTTATTTGTTTTTATTTATTTATTTTTATTTTTATTTATATATTTTTATTTTATTTAATTATTTATTTTTATTTTTTATTATTAGTATATATTATATAGTATATATATATAGATATATATATATATATTATATATATATATATATATATATATATATATATATATATTATATATATATATATATTATATTTTTTTTTTTTTTATGTGTTATTTTTTATTTTTTATTTCTTTTTTTATTTTATTAATTTTTATTTTTTCATTTTATTAATTCTTTTAATTTTTTTATTTATTTTTTTTTTTATTTTTATTATTATTTATTTTTATTTTTATATTTTATATTTTTGTTTTTATTTTTATTTTTATTTTTATTTTTCATTTATTTTTTTTAATTTTATTTTTATTTTATTTCTATTTCTATTTTATTATTATTATTTTTTTTTTTTCATTTTATTTTATTTTATTTCATTTAAGAAAGGGAACAATGAAAGGTATAAAAAATGGTTTTGTATATTTCACTCACCATGTGTTCTTGTGCTCATATTTGGAAGGGTATGGGATCTATTTTCATTAGTTTTATAAGGTGAAATATGTAGATGACAATATAATTTGGTGTTTAGTAATTAGTACAGTACTATGATTCGTCTTGTCTTTCAAATTGAATTATCTTTTTTTAAACATATAACTGATCTATGTATGTCCACTTTTATGGCAATATATTTCTCATTAAAATATAGTATAAGATTTGCAATATAATGATTTTATTTTTTGTATCTTTTTCATGTGGTTTTGATCTTTCATCCCAAAAGGTGAGATGTCATGCAACCCTTCCTTTGGGGGCATCGGGAAGGGTCACTTGATGAGAGAAGTTGACGCCCTCGATGGACTCTGCAGCAGGATATGTGATCTGTCAGGAGTGCATTACAAGGTTTGTGGTGTTAATGAATATCTTGGATATATATACTTAGGATATATATATATACTCTATACCATTCTAACTTAAAGGATATGTTTATATTTTTAGAGTTGTTAATTGTATGTATCATATTTCTGTTTTTTTTTTTTTTAATTTTTTGTTATAATTTCTCATTTTCTTTCCCGAACATTCCTGTTGGCTTCATAAATTGTATGGTATTCAGTTTACATGCGAGGGACAATATGAGTATTGATAATGTAAGTAGATTGTGGCTGTAAAGTCTAAGCAAACTTCTTCCCATAGATTCTGAACCGCAGAAAAGGTCCAGCAGTTTGGGGTCCTCGCGCACAGATAGATCGTACCTTATACAAGCAACATCTCCAAGAAGAAGTTTTCCAAATTCCAAACTTAACAATAGTCGAAGGAGCAGTAGAAGACCTGATCTTAAAGGAAGGTGGTAATGCTAATAGCAGCCAAGAAGGTAATTTTTTTTTCTCTTTCTCACTCCTTCTTAGTTTCAATTTGTTCTTGTATAAATACTAACAGTTCTTTTAGGTGAAACATGTTCAATATCTTCAATTTCTTTTGTTTGTGGAGGAAGTACATATTGGACCTTTTTGTTTTTCTATTAGATATAGTAATGACAGCGTATGTATTAAGGTATTGATACTTCTGATGCAAATGACTTTAAATAAATTTTTAAAAATAGTGAAAATTTACAGAGATATCAAAGTTTTCTCATATATTTGTTAATAAATAATACCTCTTAAATACTCATTTGCTTATTATTTCTACAGACTCCACAAGACTGGCAGAATGCCGTGGCATCATTCTTGATAATGGTGAAGAGATTCGATGTGACACTGTTGTCATCACCACTGGGACTTTCCTGAATGGAGCAATTAACATCGGGTTGGATGTCAAACCAGCTGGCAGACTGGGTGATGCACCTGCTATTGGACTGGCAAATACATTAGAGAGATTACAGTTTAAGCTTGGTAGACTCAAAACAGGTCTGTATTACTTTGTCTATGTATTTTTTTTATGTTCTGTAAACATGAAGTCTGAAATATTGATTTTGTTAAAAACTACGTGAGATTTCCTTATGGGGGGGGCATGAAAGTGGTTAAAAAGAACTTCTTAAATCAACTGTCTTTTTTTCTCTCTAATACTTCCTTCTTTTCAGGAACTCCACCGAGAATAGCTAAAGACACTATTGATTTCTCAGTTTGCTTAACACAAGAACCAGACAACCCACCGGTGCCGTTCTCCTTTATGAATGAGAAAGTTTGGATCAAGGTAAAAGCTTCTAAAGATGCTGCATAGCTTCATTATAGCATAATAGAGGACTTTATCTTACATGACTGTTGATTATTTTCTAATCCTATGCATATATTTAGTACAATGGAATTAATATTTTTGTTCAAGAAGGAGTAGTTCTATTTAAAAATGCCATTTATGATGTAACCTGAATCTACAGCCTGAAGATCAACTCCTATGCCACCTTACTTATACAACAGCAGAGGTTGACAAAATCATCAGAGAAACCTTACACCTAAATCGCCATGTGCAAGAAGAAACACGTGGACCCAGATATTGCCCTTCAATAGAATCTAAAATCCTGAGGTGAATAAGAGAGATTTGACTTAATATTTAGTCATAAAAAAAAAGCATACATACATACATACTCATGACTTAATATTTAATCATAATGTTATAGTGAAAAAAAGCAGATACTCGCACTTTTGTATCACTATGAGCATATGGATATCATAGTTTAATTGGTACTCATACATTGGTGATTTTTACTTGATACAAATAGATTTAAAGGAAGAAGACACCAGGTTTGGTTAGAACCAGAAGGGTTGGAGTCAGAGCTGGTGTACCCACAGGGCTTATCATGCACCATGCCTCCAGAACACCAGCAAAAGATGATAAGGCTTATACCAGGCCTAGAAAACTGCCAAATGATTGTTCCAGGTTAGATTCTGATGTGTGTAGAATAGACACTGTTATAACTATGGGCTTTGGAATATTACTCTCTCTCTCTCTCTGTCTCTCTCTTTCTTTTTATGCCTTGTCTGTGTATCTGTGTATATATAAAAGAGAGAAAGATTAGGGGATGTATGTTCATGTGCTCTTTTGATCATTTATCCAGCTCACATATCTCTGATTTTACATGAATGTTTAAGAGTTGATACAAAAATATCAATTATTTCCAACCTATTACTATATAAACTTTAATGCCCAGGGTACGGAGTGGAATATGATTACGTAGATCCAAGAGAATTAACTCCCCAGCTGGAAACGTGTCGTATCTCAGGGCTTTTTTTGGCTGGTCAGATCAATGGTACAACTGGCTATGAGGAGGCTGCTGCCCAGGGTATTATCGCTGGAATAAATGCTGCAGCAAAGGTGATTTGTAGTGTCTTTTGTGTTTTGCTTCTGGTATTCACTATAAATTCTTGTACTATTCTTGAGATAAACTGGTAATGAAAATTAGAAATACTGGACTAAGTGTATAAGTGTTTATATACATGAAACCAATGATGTGGAAACTTCTCTTTCAGGCATTAAAAAGAGAAGGCATAACTGTAGATCGTACTGAGGGCTACATTGGTGTCCTCATTGATGACCTAACAACACAGGGCACCTCCGAGCCATACCGAATGTTCACCTCCCGTGCTGAGTATAGGCTGCAACTGAGGCCTGACAATGCTGATCTACGACTGACTGAAAAAGGTAGGCTTTAATTTCAGTTGCTTTTATTTGTTTTTATTTTTTTTTTTGTATCAGAGAATTTGATTTATTAAGATTCCCTACTGTTTATTCATCTTCTTAGATCTCATACAGATATAAAAAGGGAGGAGGGTCAATCCATCATCACATAAAGTAAAAATTACAAGGATGACCTGTCAATGTTCCAATAGATTTCATTTTCTATAAGAAGAGCTAAGAGAGAATGCAAGACTGTGTTTTCTGTCTGCAAGCTGACATGTTGCATTATATTTGATTAGACAAGTAGATATAAGAGGTAGATGAAATTGATGATAAACTATGTTCTTTTACCTGGTAGGATTCAAAGTAGGATGTGTATCAGAGGAGAGGTTCAATAAGACAGTATACATGAGAGAGAAGCTGACAGAAGGCTTAAGTGTTCTTCGAGATGATGTTCGTAGCTTCAAGACTTGGGCTCATCTGCTCCAGAGGCAGGAACCTAAAGCACCAGTACTCAAGAGGTAGGCTCCTTGTTTAGGTGAATTTTGAGCTCTTCTTTTTCATTTTGTTACTTTTCATTTTCCACATCATGTCTTCCTCTACCTCCACCTCCGCTTCGTTTTCTTTCTTCTTTTATCCTGCCTTATTCTAGTTTTTGTGTTGCCATTGCTTCCTCCTCCTCCAATATTTTATATATTACAGATGTTAATGTATAAAAAAAGTAAAGTAATAATAACAAATCTTATTCTCCTACAAAAAAAAAAAAAAAAAAAAGACTTGTCTCAATTGCACTTCCCACAGTGGCCTGGAGCTTCTTGGCACTGCAAACTGGCACATTACCATCGAAGAAATGGCATGTGCTGAACCGGCCTACCGTCCTTTTGCAAGCGACCCCAAGGTAGCAGAGAGGCTGAAGATTGAAGCCTTGTACACTGACCATGTGGCAGCCCAGAGTGAAGAAATTGAAGCAGTTCGCAGGGATCTTTCCCTTGTCATCCCTCTTGATATGGATTACTATTGGTACGCTTGTGAGTGTGTATTTTGCATGGAAGCGCTTGATATATGAATGACTAAGTTTGGATTTCCTTCTTTAAATATGTGGTTATTTTTTTAAGATCATTCCTGTTTTAATGGAATCCCTGTGTTGCTTGCAGTTCTTCCATCAACATATCAAATGAAATGCGAAGTAAATTGTCAAAAGCCAGACCAGCAACGGTAAGAGATATGGATTGTTAATGACCTGGAGGTACCACTGATAATAATATATGATATTGCATTAGTTTTTAACAGAAGACACTTCACCCATTGGTTCCACTGTCTCCCATAGTTTTTTTTTGCAAAAGTCCTCAGTGACTTGGAATCTAATTGATATCAGTATTGTCATTATCATTATTGATATCATAATGTTATATAGTATTAAACAGTAGAATTTTTTTTTTTTTTTTTTTTCTTACTGTTATTTATAGTGATACTGTTATTATGACTTTTGAATCAAGAAAACAGGTAAATAGGTGAGGTAGATAGAACTAGTAGTAAACACAATTAATACACTAAAAGGACACTGACATAGCGTGCATTTTTGCCATCCTGGCATCACTGGCTTAAAAATGAAGGTTATGTATCATTTTTCTCTTTTGCTTTTTCCAACCCAGATTGCTGCTGCAACCCGTGTGGAAGGTGTCACTCCAGCTGCAATTGTAACCTTGTTGAGATATGTGCAGCGCAGGCAGCTAGAGTATGCCCAGATATTGTGAATAACAGTCCGCTTAATGAAAGTAATTTTATGTATTTATTAATAAAATCCATTTTGTATTTATATTTTATTATTAACATCAACAAAATGTTCAACAAGATGCATAACAGTGGTTAGACCTATTAGTACAGATCTCATGATCTTGAACATGAATTTTCCCTGAGTCACTACATTTAGATTTCAAGGTCAGGATATTCCAGTATTTAAATTTTCTTCTAATTAATTACTTTTCAATCTCTTACAGATGAAATAACAAGAAAATGCACAATATAAATTGATGACTATATAATAAAACAGTATGAATAAACAGCTGTGTACTCTGTGTACTTTCTCTTTCATTGGGGTGATCTTTGCAGTATAAAGATTTTCAATAATATGAAACTAAGTAATTTTCTTTCCTTTTAATATTTTCAGTGCCTCTCTTTTCCCTTCCATTCTTTCCCGCCATCATCTTTCATCTTCTCCTCTCTCTCTTTCAGTATCTCTCATGTTTTCTTTTCTCTTCCCCACCCCATGCCTTCCTTTATGGTGGACAATCCCTCCTGTCTTGCTTTTGGAATAAAGAGGTATCCAGTCCAAGGGAATGGGCAATGTATTTTGCTGTCTTAGCTGTCTCATAGGTTGGGTGTTGGGTCTTGGAAAGGAACCACAGGATCTCTGCAACGATTGATATAGTTAATATTCAAGAAAGACAATGTGCATATTTAAAGAACCAAAATTGTGGTTAAGTTCCTCTTTCATGATAGGTAATTGGGTCAAATGTAAAACCAGATTTCAAATCATAAGGCATCATAAAATGTTTAATATAAACTAGTGATAAATTTCATTAGGAAAAGTCATTGCCCACTTACGAGTGTGTGCTGTACCCAGAGGCAGTTCATCACACTGCCACGCCAGAGCATAGCTATAGTAATCAGTGGCTAAGATGCGGTACTGTCCTTGTAAAACTGAAAAGTAAGGGAAGAGCTTAGAAACCATATGTTCTTAAGGTAATGTAGATAATCAAAACTAAAAACACTGGTACAATAAAAATGATGACAAATATTTAAATTCAGCTATTTTCATCTCTTTTAGAGTTTGAAATGAATATCAGTGTTGAATCATACAATGAATTAATGAAAAATACTCACTTGGAATGCTTGGTCTTTGTACAACATAATGAATAATTGCTGGTTCGTATTCATCAAAAGTTAATCCATTTTCTATGTTTAAGATCTTTCCTGTCCTGAAATAAAGTTATTTTAATTGTTAGAGTCAGTTATTTGATAAATTTACACAATAAATTTACATTTAACTTGGTTCATATTTTCCAAGCCAACAATTTATTTGCTTGATACAAATGTATAATATGGTTTTAGTGAATGAGCATGTTTGTGTGTTTGTTTGTATGTATGTATGTCTGTGTGCACGTGTAACGTGTGTTTGTTGACCCATGTTAATATATATTTATAAAAATATTTCATATTATTACATGTTTCATGTTTATAATTATCATAACTTTCCCAATAAAAGGGGGAGAGAGGATACAAAATAATTTCAGGGAATATATATTTATATACTTATACACACACGCACACACACACACACAAACACACCACACACACACACACACACACACACACACACACACACACACACACACACACGAACGCCTTTGCCAAAAATATACTTACAAGTGGTCTTTCCAATCCAAACGAGTGAAAAAGCCCCTCTGCTTATCGTAGAGGTAGTTCTCGACCCAACAGCTACCCGCCAGGCCCTCGTAGGACACAAAGAAGCGTTCGATTTCGTACCAGCGACCTAGGAACTACGAGAAAGGAGAGGAAGGTCACCAGAACGTTTGTATTTTTTCTTATTCTTCTCTTTGTCTATAATGTTGCCTCTCCTTCTGTACATCTGGTTTTATATTTACCCATTGGTCTTCATATATACTTCCATTCACAAAAAAAAAAAAAAAAAAAAAAAACTCAGAGAACATTCAACCTCAGTCCATCCCCTACTTATTTCTGTACCTTGTGGATCTATCCGGCAATCTACAAAACATATAACCTATCCATCTATTATCTATAGAATTCACCATCCATCTTATTTAGTAATCCATTTTGTATAATCAGTATATCTATACATCACTCCATCTCTTTAGAATAATCTCTATCCATCAATAAAACACATAGTCTATTTATGTACACATTCATCTATACAACACGTTATCTGTTCATTCATAAAACACATTACATGACTACATACACTCACACACCCAACCACCCATCTGTATTACACATCATCCACGCTTAGATCTATCTATCAATCGATCCATTCATCTATAGACAGCGTCACCCATGCACCTCTCTCTCTCCAGCCATTTACAGAACACACAACAACTATCTGTGTATCTATCGATCAGCCATTTACAGAACACTCAATATCTATCTGTATACTTGCCTTATTATTGTCATCACTATATATCCCATTAGCATCACTTACGCATTAATCAATCCATCTAGAGAACATAGCATTTATCGAATCATTTATAGAGAGCACTAAGCATCCATCACTTCACCTCGATTGCTACTACCCACTGGTGGCAGCAAGTCAATCAGTGCGTTAATAGGATTGTGCTCGATAAAAACACCGGGCGAAGCAGGGCACCACCACTCTAATTGCTAAAAAATCATGGAAGCCCATGATCCCAAGGCTGCGGGCCGAATGGTTTGGAGGTCGACTCAAGACTGTGCCCACGGCAATTGAATTCGAGGTTAGTCACCGACCACACGTTGTTCCTTGCAACGAACTTCACCTTGATTGCCTACCTAGCCACTGGTGGCCAAAACCACCAAGTCAGTGCTGGTTCCAACCGGATAAAGAAGAATGATTACCAAATAGTCACGGCACTTCCGTGGAAAGGAACTGGACCTCACCAGTACTCACTCCAAGAGCATCAACTGAAACACATTGATGTCCATGCTGTGACACGCGGCTCAGACATTGACTACGTTAAAGAAGAAGAAGCATCCATCCATCTATCGACTTTATGTATTCACCTATCTATCCATTCGCAGAATACACCAACCACGATCTGTCCACTTATCCAACTGTAAAATACACCATCCACCCTCTATCCAACCACGGCCCCTAGCCTATTCCCTCGAACCCAGGACCAACCCATGTTTCGAATCCCGCATCTATCCCTGCCGAATGCATTATCTATCAATCGATCTATCTTTTATGCATCAGTAGAACACACCTTCCTTTATCCTTCCATTTTCGGAACACCGGTTACCAGTTAACGAACTAACCATGTATCTGTCAAAACTGCCGTCCACGTATGTATTCATTCATACATAAACCATTCCTCCTTCCATCCATCTATCAGCCATGCTACCCATCTATCCATCCATCCACCTACTAAGAAACACGTGCCATCCTCCATCCACCTATCCATCTACATAACACATCCACCCACGCTTTACAGATCAGTCACCCATCCATTAACAGATCAGTCCCCCATCTCCCTTCCTAACCCCTCACCCACATCTTAGAACTCCCGTCACCAAATCTTACCCTTTTAGGATCGAACCCCTTCATAGGTGGGATTTTCGGGCACCGTCCCCTGAACAGCACTTGCCCTTCTGCG
>NC_051423.1:20006293-20013793 GCF_015228065.2 Penaeus monodon | reverse complement strand
CGTAATGAAGGAGAGGACACAGTTGTAATCACAGCAAAAGACTCAAGAAACCTCAAAACAATGTAGAAGCTACAACTCTGAAAAAGAAAATGTTGAGAGAAAGTTAGCTTTCCTGGGGCAAAATGTTTGACTCATTCACTGTTCGTATTAACTTTTGCCTCAGTTCTTACCTGGCCCTGGACTGAAAGAGCTGACTTGAAGGCAACACAGCCACCGCTCTGCATTGCAATGATCGTTTCTCTCCCGGTCTCCCAACTGCAGATGTCATTAACAAATGATTTCGTCATTGTGAGGGAGAGCGGAATGAGCAAGAGGGCTGAGTGACAGCTGCCCTCGTCCTCAGATCAGTTTGTTCTTACCCATGGGCACCAACATGGGCAATTATCCGAAACAGTTATTTCCTCATACGCGATTAGTACTCTATCGTTCCTCTCAACTGCAGTGCGCTACGAGAGTCCAGTGGATTGGCTTCTGAGATCCTGAAAGCACCTGTGCGTATATATATATATATATATATATATATATATATATACATATATGTATATATATATATGTATATATATATATATATATATATATATATATATATATATATATATATATATATATATAAAATCTTTGCATATATATAGTCAGAAAATTAAATTCTGAAAACTACGGGATTAGCTGATGAATATGTTTCGCATACAATCAGTTTCTTGGGAGTAAACGCTTTGAAAAAAAAAAAAAAAAAAATACTGAGCGATTTGCTCTTCACAGCAAATGGATCGAATATAATATAGAAAGTTATTTTTGGGATACATCTCTAATTGTTATGTGTGCGTCCAGAGCAAACCGCAACTGGCGTGTCCCTGAGATGAATAGTGGATGAGAAGTTTTTTTTTTTTTCTTGCATAAATATATAATCAGTCTTGTTGGACGAAAACTAGAAACCATATTATTTTGCCTAATGCACAACCTGATTTACTAGTCCGCATGTTTCCTGCAAGTCCAGCAATCATCCTCTGAGCAAGACAAACTAGTTTACGTCTGGAACTTTCAGTTAGTAAAGAACCTTTATACAAAGATGGGTAATACTTATTAAACCAGTGTCGTATATCTGCAGAAGTATGCCATTCTTTCATGTTACATTGTAAAATCTTCTGAAGATCAAATGGCATTGCTAACATGTGGTGTTGTTGTGTAAAGGAATTTCATATAACAGTTTCTATCCATACACTGGCTACTTTAGTCGGTCTCACTTATCGAAATCCCTAATGGAATGAATTCTTTGCCAAAGAGCCATGTCAGTCGGAACTCTAATTGGCAATCAGCTTGCAGATGCATATGACAGGAAAACTAATTTGGAGATTTCTGGTATGGTTGCATTCTTACTAATTTTCGAGATGACGATAACCTCTCTCTGCTACTGTCACTGTGCCCACCGTAAAGACCCAACTACAATTAGCCAACAGTAATTTTATTAAGTGAGGTAATGATGGAAGTGTTATCTCATCAGCTCCTAGAGCAGTCATATGACAGAAGTGGAGGGCAAAATCCATCTGTCTATGTTAGCATAGCAATTTATATGTAAGTAGTGCAGAGGACCTACTCAAGAAGACACTGCTTCTGTTTTGCTTGGTAGGTAGAAAACTAGGCAAGACAAGATGCTGTACAGGAGATCTCTGCCATGGATTTAGGTAGCTCATTTGCAACAATAGGTTTGACCAATGATTTTGCTATCTATCATCAAGACTGAGGATATCGCAGATGGAATTTTCAGTGATCTTGCACATCTTGTCCCATTCCCTTACCAGAAGGATCAAGAAGTTAAATAAGTATTCATACTGTATCCATCAAGTCTTTGCCTGTTTTGTACTTACCTGGCACCGGCTTTGGTCCTTGGATGAGAATCAGTGTTATATCATTAGGGTACTAACTCGGCATAATAAAACAATGTCTGCTTCCAAAAACTACACTTCTATTATAACATACAGTATGCAATACAAATATTAAAAAATAAATCTTGTGCATCAAGCTGTCATATAATAATGATTTTTTCCTGTGCATATTTGGCAACTACACACTACGTTTTTTAAAAAGCTGTTCCTCATGATTTTTAAGCACCTTTTAAATCAAATACAAAATTAAGATTCCATAAATATCATGGTATTTGTAAACTGGTATGAAATGAAAAATTAATAAAATCTAACTGTAGGATAATCTGATAGGAATGTTCTATAACAAGATTAATACTGAAATCTGTTGTTTGTTGTTCCAAGATCTAAAACAAATAAATGCATACTACAGTAATATCGTATCAGTGTGGTATTAAAATCCAAGATGGAAGTAAAATGAAAGAAAATCATCACCTGCACTTTTAAGTACATGAAACTAATTAAACAAGTTCTTACAAACTAAATAAAAATACTGATAGTAGCTCATACAAAGTAATAAGAACAACTAAAACATAAGTATATGCAAGTACCATCTAAAAATACCACATGAGGAGCCTTCTGATTTTTTTTGAAATGTGAAGCAAATGGCACAAAAATGGAATAGAGTAAGCATTCAAATAAAGCCAATTAGATACAGCATAAGCTAAATTTGGTACATCAGTATCTACACTCATGAACCTTTGTTGCACTGTATATTTTCAAATATTTTACTGACGTGATTTCTTTATTGTGCCTAGAGAGCTGTGTAACATGAATTTGCAAATACGATGTATTTAAGTAGCATTGGCCCAACCATTAAAACTTTTGGCCAAAAATATCAACTTGTTTTTCTTTAAATAAAACAGCAGAAACATCTGTAAATGCATAAAGAAAATGTAAATTGCTGGGAATCTGTAACATTTGCATACATCAATTATTGCTTCTCATTACAAGAGTGACTCACAGTTGTTGTAGAGAAGGTAAGTAAGCTTCTTTTTTATGATTAACCAAACTTTCTAAATCATAAACAACTAGCACTGGATTATGTTTTTTTGAACTGCTAAATAATGCATTGTGATTTCATTTTTTTAAACAATTATTTCCCAATCAAAATAAAGTTGGCTGTAAATCTTGCATTTCATGGTTTTTATCTGCCCTAAAGTTCATTTTATAGGCTCAGAACATTCTTATTTAGATAATTCATTGATATATTTTTTAAACAACTTGTTTCATCAGGCGTTTTGCACATGCCCAAGAACAACAATTGCCATATTTTGTCCATAAAGGATTAAGACCAGAAGAAAGAGAATGCACAAACTTAATATACAAACATTTTCTTATTAACTTCATACCTGACAAGTTATTACCTTCAAGGAAAGGGCAAGACCTGAGATATAACACATTGTATTTTGAAAGTCTCTCTGACAGGAAATACAGCTTCATGGTGATATAGATTCTAATTTAAATGCTGTAACTCTGTGAGACACTTGTAGCTCAGACTGAATGAAAGGAAGCTAGAAGGGGAATAGAAGATGAAAAGCTAAGTAATGAATTAAAGAAACATGTTACTATTCATTTTACAAATACAAAATTTTATACCAAAAATGGAGACTCATAGATAGTACAAGTTACTCATAATATTGTCTTCTGTATAATTTTGGGTTTATAGTGAATGTAAGAAAATAAGGAAAAGGAAGAATGAAATAGTAAAGTTTATACTGCTTGAAGGATATTTATGCATATGCACAAACAGGAGAAAATGTCAATATTGCAACAGTGGGAGCCATATGATCAGTCCAACATTTACAAATGAACTTAATTGCCCCTCAAGTGATGCAAAGATAATGAAGTGATGCTATTACGATAGCAGTCTACAGTCACTGAGTGAGCTGTTCAAATATCAGACAAGTGAGGTAGAAAATCTGTGGATTGCAAGACAGCAGATGGCAGTTTTCTTGCAAATATAAGTGGAAATGGACCAGACAACAAAGAAAGCACATAACCACTGGTGGGCATTTTGATGGTGGGTAGTGATACCACTGGTGCTGATCTGTGATAAAATCAGGCACTACACCAGGAAGCAACTACATTAATGACACAGACCAAAGGAGACACATACTAGACCAAGAGGGCTTTATGTGAGCAATGAAGAATGTTCAAGGAGCCTGGTAATTTGGGTGGCATCAAGTAGCCTACATCTCCATACCAAGAGGTAAATCCTGCAAGCATAATGTAACAAATGAAAAATTTCCCAAAGCCTGGAAGCATTTTTCTGTCATCACAATTGTATGCAACTGCAATAGAAGAGTATTTGTCGCCTGGAGGTGTGACTTGAGGAAGAAGAAAAAAATTAGGGATGGCAATGAACATGGAAATGATCACTTCGCTAGTGTTGACAGGATACCCCATCACATCTCTCTATTACCCAGCATGTTGCAGTCAATATGGCAGCCAAGCACTATGTGGTAGAAGCGACAACTTACAACATTCAAATGAATTAAACAATAAAGGTTCAATAGTTAACACAAATAAATGTGCTAGACATCAAGGCTTAAACAATAATTAGAAAATCAATAAACTAAGCATGTAAGTATTCAAGCTTTATATTTTAGAAATGTGGAGGAAATATTAAAGGCTTACAAGGCAAAAGAGTTCCATGTATTTTGAAGAAGAAAAGAAAAGAAAAGAAAAGAAAAAGAAAGAAAAAATTGCAGACTGGAACAGAATTTGCATAATTTAAAGAGCACAGTGGATTATTAACTAGCATTTTATACACTGAAGCTTAAAGGTGGATTATACAGTAATACAGCAGGCAAATTTCATTAAGTAGTTTTTATATTCTGTTCCTGAGAAAGAGCTTATTTCCTCCTGAAGTATTTTCCTGTTAACTTTTACACTAAGCAACATAAATGAAGCCCTGGACATTGTGTGAATATTTGGTTTGTTCCACACAATTTTTCTTACATCTGAAATCTTTCTATAAGAATAATGCTGTACTTTATGGGAAAATTAGTCCAGAGAAAAATTCTAGGATAAAACGAAACAAAAAAAATCAATTTTTGTACCACTATATAAATTTTTTAACACAACAGATTACTTTTATCAAGTGAACCTTTACTGAATGGATGTCCAATTATGAATCATTTCCTAAGATAGGTCTATTTTGTTTTATGACATCTGCTATCATTAACATTGACATTTTAATGTGAATTACATTAAAAGGAGAGCATTTGCAGCTGCAGAGGTACTACTGGCACCCGCCTCAACATTACTGAATATATCACTGCATACATTTATTCACTATACCTGTCATGTACAGGTAATAAAACTGAGAAAATTTGTACTCTCTAAGATAAAATAAGATAAGATAAAAAAGAAGAAGAAGAAGAAGTAAAAAAAAAAAAACTTATCCTCTGGTTCCTTTTATAAATGATTTTAAAAAGCCTATTTTAAAATTCATCTTCACGCACAGAATATCATATTATCATCGTGGTTCACTTTCAAAATCTGGAAACAAAATAAGAGCTACTTACAAGGAACCAAAACTGTATTCTTACAAAGTATAACTTTAACCTGTGACACAGTATATAAGTAAATGTTAATTACCTCAAAGAAACAGGAAAGTTCAAAGCTTCATGTGCACACAGGATGGGAAAAGTGCATGTTTTTTTTTCTGTCTGATTTAATGCACAACTATTTTCAGCTTAAATCATTCTAATTTGAATTTTTCTAATGTGTACAGTTTGAAAGTTTTTTTTATTAATTAATTTATTTATATTTTAGACTT
This sequence comes from Penaeus monodon, assembly GCF_015228065.2. Taxonomy (NCBI): domain Eukaryota; kingdom Metazoa; phylum Arthropoda; class Malacostraca; order Decapoda; family Penaeidae; genus Penaeus; species Penaeus monodon. Next base: position 20,008,090 of record NC_051423.1, on the reverse strand, counting down.
GCCATGTTCTATCTAGTGCATACACACTTCTGAAAACAATCACGGTGTTTCATCCTCTAAGAGATAAGATAGCTTAACCAAACTCCTGAGCTGTTATTGCATTTGCATATTTCTCCAGGTAACACGTGAGTTCTACAGCAATGCACATCATAGTTCCCACAAATGGAGTAAATACATAATACAGTATCTCTAAAAAAAAAAGTGCTAAAACTTGCACCCTCGCAACATCTGCAGAATGTTCAGCACTCAAGGTGATACAGAGAAAGGAAAAAGTTGAAGAAGAAGAAGAAAAAGCACTCCTGATAATCTAGGTTATGGCCAGTCAAATAAATGCTATTCTTTCGGAGCCTTGTTATTCAAGAACCACATAAGTCCAAAAAGAAGGCCCCCGGGCGAGTTCACTTCCGACTGACTCAGGTACTGTTGAACTTCTGGTATGGACATTTCCACAACTTCTATCATTTCTCCTTCATCTGCTAATCCTCCTCCTGTGATAAAAAAATACAACTGCAGTTAAACTGTAATTATGTCAACTGTTTTTTTCATAAAAGCTACATTTTTTTTTTTTTTTTTTTTTTTTTTTTCCATTTTTAGGGGACTTTATTTACATATATTTTTTCTCTCTCTCATTACTATGACCCTCAAGTTAGTCTGTTCAGAGCAAATCTAGGGAGATTATAGAAGTCAAAATATCACGTGCATAAACAGTATTTCAAACCACTTGACATGAATTTCTCTATTAGGTTAAATGATAACATTTAGCATATATGCTTATGAAATATAAAACAGATTACCTATAACATAAAAGATAAAAAATCCTTCCTAATTATTCACAGGCCTTATAATATTCTATGATATCAAGTACATTCATCCAGCTATATAAACAACATCAAAACTTGAATTCAATTCACCAGGAACATTTATTTAAACATAAATACTTATTCTAGAATGAATTCAATGATAAAAGTCAACACTTATGTATGTGAAGTTACGACAAAGACACAGAAAATAATTCCAATAATTATTTTTAGTGAAAAACAGTGTCTCAAACCACAGAGCTACTTTCATGGAGACTCACCTTCTGATACTTTCATCTTGTCTGTTACTTCCACATAGAACATAGTCTGCTGATCACCTGATACTCCCACTCCAGATCTGAGTCCAATAAGTAGTGAAAATTAGAAGAAATTTATATAATAAATGTTAAAGACAAAACAGGTATATAGGAAGAATGAAGTAAAATTATTTGTAATGTATCAAGTTTAGCATTTCATCATTATTAATAAATGTTTTGTATTTGAAAATGTAATGGTAAATTTTTTTTCTGAACATTTTGTAAATCTAGTACACAAAAAAGGGATAGAATACAGCACTTGACGCTTTGTTAAAAACACACCTGTATTTCAACACTTTCTCAAAGCTTTCCAGTGGTGCCTCATATCCACACTCTTCCAACACTTCTTCCTTTGCAGTTAATGCTAAATCTTTAGTTTTATCAACAATACCAGCACAGAACTCTATGGTCAATCCTGCTGACCCTGGGTATTTGTTCGTGTCCGTGCTCCCCAGTTTCCGCTCCTCCCGTGGTATTCCACCATAATACACAGCTGTTGAAGGATATAGTATTTGTTATTAAGTATATCGAATTAAATGTTATACAATGCTGCAATATGGATCTCTCATGTTGTTCCTAATCAGCTATACTTTTAGTTTGCCAAATGTTTGAGAAGAGGACTCTGCACTGCAAATCAACCTCCTTTTTGAGAAAATAAACTTGTGTAATTAGAGTTCTATGTG
>NC_051423.1:19996293-20001293 GCF_015228065.2 Penaeus monodon | reverse complement strand
AGAGGAAAATGGACACTGCGATCTTATAGAGCAGATGAAGTAGAGTAATAAACAGGGTGAATATCTTCACAATACATGATGTATTTGACCGGTTTCGACTGTGTCTTCGTCAGAAATACATGTATTTCTGATGAAGACACAATCGAAACCGGTCAAATACATCTCTTGTATTGTGAAGATATTCATTTTCATTCATACCTTTTTTACATTTGTCAATATGAATATGATTCAGTAATAAACAGCACAGATACAGTTACTTTGGCCCCCTATTTATTGCAAATAATGAAAATGATGAGACTAAGGCCACAACACACAAAGACAGAGTTCTAATTGTCACATTTTCTGAGAGTTGGCATGAAGTGTTACTAAATCAGTGTACAAGAGGGGCTTGTCCCACTGTATAGGGAAGAAATAGAAGGTAGGAAATGTTAGGTTTAGATTTTTGGGTTTGCATGAACCCTGGTTTTGGAACTTCGTCTCTGGAGGCTGCATTGCATTTGGTAATGAATACCCAGGGGGGCCACTGCCTTCCAACCCCCACAATGGAAGACAAAGAGTCTTCCACATATAAAAGGCAGGGTAGTATGTACAACTGATATGCAGGAGCATCCGTTGTATATTATATAATTTACCCTATGATTTCCCTAGTACCATTCATGCCCTCCCCTGGTATTGGGGCCAGGATTGTGGGTACAGTGGGGTTTCTGTAACATAATTTTGTATATTTGGATAGTACAGTGAGAGGACTCCACTGATAACCAAAATCATCTTGATCTGTTACATGTAGGTATTCCAAAAAAATATCAGGGCAGATACAGAGTTTAGCAATGCTGTGGTTTTTGAATGGTTTTGTTTGTAATTCAGAAATTATCACACCACTAATAGTAACTGCACTGCTGAAAATCAAGTGATTTATTGTCAAAGCAGTTGGGAGCTGGATGACTAATTTGGAAGAATAGCATGGGGCAACTTTGGTTTAGATTGTCATTAGTACAAGAAATTATCTACATATATGAACAGTAATGCCACAGATAGTGGAAAGCCTCATTCCACTTGATTCTTCCTGCCTCTATCTTGCATGCCTCTCAGGCAAATTGTATTGGTGAATAAATTTTGTGGCAAATTGTATTGGTGAATAAATTTTGTGGCAAATTGTATTGGTGAATAAATTTTGTGGCATGGTGTTGGGGACTTAGTCTCTAGCAAGTGCATCCATACTGTAAAGAATTACTATCATATATTTTTACCTGGATGGGGTTCTGAACATTTTTTTCTTGCTAGTTTACTTGTTCTCCAAGTAAGACAAGCAGTTCCAGTGGCAGCATAACATTATCCAAGCATATCACACTTTGCCAAATTAACTCTTTGTACTATATTAAGTCTTCTGTTGATATTTAAACAGATTGACATGCCTGCAGAACTCCATTAGCTTGCCAGTAGACATTCATTGTGGCATGATGGGCATGCATTTGCAAAGGAGTGTCTCAATCTGTCAGGAGCAATGGTAGATGGCATAGAGTGAAAGGGTGAAGTCCATGTGTTTGGCGTTGAAGATTATGTGATTGGGGTGGGTTTGTTACAAGTTATAGGTGGTGGTGGAGTGTGTGTCAGGTTCTAGGGAGGTGGATGTTGTGAGTAATGGTTGTTCATGTTGTGTTCATTAATTGTATCAAAGGAATTAAAAGTTGAATGGGGGAAGCAAGAAGGAAAATGTATGTGTTAGTAGAGCCACACCTACTGCAAATCCATGTAATACTCTTGTTAAGTAGTCCATTGTATATCTGTGTAAATGATCCAATGCAGCTGACAGGATACTAACCATTGTGCTCGGACTGGTTACAAGAAACATTACAGTGGATGGCCCTTTGCCCCAGTTTCACTGCTTTTGTGGATAGCATGCAAGATATTTTAGTTGGTTATGGCCAGGGTTAACCGCAGCACCAGTGTCTCCACAGAGAAGTGAAGAATGGTGTGTCTAGCATGTGGACTTTTATTGTAATTTGTTTTGGAGCATTGTGTAGTAGCCAGGATAGATGTACTTGTATATTCCTTAGATTTGTGGTGAGGAGGTGTAGTTGTTGTTTGTGTATGATTGTGTATTATTGCGTGAAGAGTAAGTGCTAACAGTTCACATAATGAGAATAAAAATTGCCATATTTTGACCTTTTAGGAGTCTAAACGATGTCACATGTGGACATGGTGATATTGAATATGGTATAATATTGTAATCTGGAAGGGTGAAATGCCCAAGGGTAATTTTTGTCTGTACCTGACCATTTATCAGATTGAAAAATCTAAATTTGTCCTCTCATTCCAGAAACCAACCATGTCTTCAACGTCACTATTGGTGGTTGTCAGAAATTTCTATGATGAGTACATGAAGAAAACTCCCAAGAAATTAAAGATCGTCGATGCCTACCTCTTCTACGTTCTGTTGACTGGGATCATCCAGTTTGTGTATTGCTGTCTAGTTGGAACTTTCCCCTTCAACTCCTTCCTGTCTGGGTTCATCAGTACAGTTGGCTGCTTTGTGTTAGGGGGTAAGTATCTATGGTTAATTGATGTTGGTTTGTAAAGTTAGTTGGTGGTCATTTGTTTCACCGTCTTGAGTTCTCTGTTTCATAATCTTGAATGCATTATCAGTGATAATAAATTATGATTGTTTTTATTATAGCAATCATTACTGCTATTATTGTTATTGTGCTTGTTAATTATAATATCTTTATTAATGTTTTTTAAATAATTATTTACCTTATTTTTCCACAGTGAGCTTGAGACTGCAGGCAAACCCTCAGAACAAAATGCAGTTTGTTGGCATCTCCCCAGAACGAGGCTTTGCTGATTTCATCTTTGCGCACATCATCCTTCACCTGGTCACTGTTAACTTCATTGGTTAAAAAGGGACGATCAAGTATTTTGTTGGTTTTCCATAAGGATGTGAAATGTTCTAAGATCATGTGTAAAGGATATAAACATTCACTAAAGAACCCATGTTATTTTCAAAGAAGCAGATTAATTACATTCCCATGTGCGTGTAAGGTTTAACGATTGGAGGATGTTCATGAAGTCACCAATAAATTTATAGTTAACGGATCTCTTGTTTTGATCTTTTTTTTTTTTTGCCTAATAAGATGACATAAATGTAATCTTCACTTAAATCTTTCATGGAAAAGAATGGTGTTATAAAAAATGTTGATAAAATGCCTAAAAATACTAAGAAAGAGAAAATCCAAGGATGATGTCATAAAGAAAGAAAGAAATATATTAATTGATCTCTGAAATAATTTCTGTGGACAGAAAATGTCAGAAATAGGTCACGACAAATAGATTGGAGGTAACATCCACAGCCTGTTGAGGGTCCAGGGGCAGTATCCCATGCTAGGGAAACAAGGCATTTGGTTGGGGGTCTGGAGTCACAGGTCCCAAGTTAGTTTTGTTTATATGGTGATCCTTTTGGATTTCTAGGAGTTGGCTGGAGTAAGAGGGACTCAATCTCACAGGGGTAAAGTCACTTTGTAAATGATTGCCAAATTATTATATGAAATGGAATGTCATACCTACACTTTCAAAAAATTATTTTCTGCCAATAGTTAGAATACATTGAAATGTCTAAATGAAAATTGATGGTGAAGTACACAAATCTACAATATTTTGTTTTATCTAACAGTGGTAATATTTAGCAGTATTTTTCCTTGTTAGTAATATTTAAGCTACAATATGCAAGGATTTCACGTATATACAGAGATGTAGATTTTGGGCTTTTCATGAATACAAAACCTTTCGTTCTTGTTACATCTTGCTGGAATGCTTTTTTTTCTTTTGTCTGAATGGCATTTTATACATGTAGGGGAGTTTGTCTATTTTTATCTTGCATTTCAATCAGCAAAATGTATTTGGGATTACAGCATTTCCTGTATTAAGAAATTTTATTTGAAATTGTATGCTAGTTAAAACCCTGATAAGAAAAAAAAATCGATTTTATTGCAGAAGAAAAATTATTGCAGAAAAGATTATATTTGGAAGAAAAATGCAGTGTGCAGCTATCATTATGCTTATTTGATATGAAATATTGCTTTCATTTCAAGGATATCCAGCCTTGCACTGTTTATTGCTTGAAAATTTCTCCCTATACAATGATAGTGTAGTATTTGTCACACAGTTTGGTACACTATATATGAACACTAGCAGATTATTTTCAGGATAAATGCATTGTTTACATCTCCTTCACTGGATTCAACATAAAAAAAGACTACATCTTATGCAATTGTAGTTTAAGTCTCTCCCTTTCCCTCCTTTGTGTCTTCTCACTCCTCTCCCACTCCCTCTCCCTCCTCCCTCCCTCCCTCCCTCCCTCCCTCCCTCCCTCCCTCCCTCCCTCTCTCTCTCTCTCTCTCTCTCTCTCTCTCTCTCTCTCTCTCTCTCTCTCTCTCTCTCTCTCTCTCTCTCTCTCTCTCTCTCTCTCTCTCTCCTCCTCCTCCCCCCTCTTTCCCTCCCCCCCTTTCCCTTTCCCTCTCCCCCCTCCCCCCTCCCAATCCCTTGCCCGTTGCCGTGGGGGGATTAAGAGGCGGAGGCAGAGACCCGATGTAGGGATCATCCCTGCCTTGGACCTCGGATCTCTCCTCAACTAATTTTCGAGGTCTTTTCTCCCTCTTTCATTTTCCTTCTTTTCTTCACCCCCTTCTTCTGTCCACTTATCCAAATCGTTAACTCTTTTTCACCCTTTTCGCTACTTTTATCATGATGTGTGACCTCCGATGTTTGGTACATTTGCTTGTTTTGATCATTGACCTTTCTGGAAATCCACAGACGTCGTCTTTCTGAACCAAAAAAAATTATATATATCTATATAGATCTATTAAGTATAGATAAGTATTTATAGGAAAAGTATCTAAAGTAAAATTATCTAAAGTATCTAAGTAAGTATCTAAAATAAATATCTATATAAGTCTATATACTTATGTAGACCTTACCCCCAAGCCCCACCCTATCGCTGTATTTCG
>NC_051423.1:19973793-19981293 GCF_015228065.2 Penaeus monodon | reverse complement strand
CACATACTTACCCATCCGCTTCCTCTCGCCGTGGTTACAGGCTTTTTTTTTATTAACCCTAGATTGCAATATGAATTTTATTTTGCAGTTGCAGAAACTTGCAGTTGCAGAAACTCGTATGAAGCTGGTCAGGGTATCGTCCCCTCTCCCATGCTCTCCTTTATTCATCTATTTTTTTATATATTTTTTATTTTTAGAGAAAGAGGAAATGTAATATTCTTTCCACTTTTGAACGATAGGAACCCACGGAATCAAATTTCAGGTGCCATCCCTCAGCGAAATTAAATAACTAGTTTGCAGTTCGAAATGTACATAAAAAAAAAAAAAAAAAAAAAAAAAAAAAAAAAATATATATATATATATATATATATATATATATATATATATATATATATATATATATATATATATATATATATAGTGTGTGTGTGGTGTGTGTGTGTGTGTGTGTGTGTGTGTGTGTGTATTTATATATGTATAATATAAATACACACACACACACACACACACACACACCACATGTATATAATATAATATATATATATATATATATATAGTATATATATATATATATATATATATATATATATGTATATTATATATATATATATATATATATATATATATATATATATATATATGTATATATATATACTATATATAGTATATATATATATATATATATAAAATATATATATATATATGTAATAAAAATAAAAAAAAAATTTAGATATATTTTTATTTTTAAAATAAAAAATTATTTTTATATATATATAAATATATAAAATATATATATTATAAATATTATATATTTTATTATTTTATGTTTGTGTTGTGTAAATATATTTTGTATACAAAAATGTAATATATATATATTAATATATATAATATATATATATATATTACATACATACATAATACAACAACTACATACAAAAAACAACATACACAAAACCCACGCACGCCGACACACCAACACACACAAAACACAACACACACAAAAACCCCAAAAACCACACAACACCACACACACACCACAAGTCCCCCCACAATTACCCCCCCGTTTGGAGGGGGTACGACAAGGGGGAAAGGGGGGGGGAGGTTGCAAGACAGGGTTGAGCACCATCTTCTGCCCCCCCCCTCCTCTCCCCTCGCTTCGCCTTTCATCGCCTTCCCTCTCCCTCTCTTTTCTCCCTCTCTCTCCTGTTATCGTGTTTCGATTGGAAGCAGTGACAGGGGAGGGGAGGGAAGGGGAGGGGATGGGAGGGGAGGGGATGGGAGGGGAGGGGAAGGGAAAAGGGGGAAGGGAGAGGCAAGGGGAGGGACAGAGGAGGGAGGGAGGGAGGGAAGTTGAAAGGGAGGGGAGGGGAAGGGTGGGAAGGGGAGGGGAAGGAGGGAGGGAGTGGGAGGGGAAAGGGAGGGAATGGAATGGAAGGGAGAGGAATGGAAGGGAGGGAAGGGAGTGGAGTGGAGTGGAGGGGAAGGGAGGGGAGGGGAAGGGATGGGATGGGATGGGATGGGATGGGATGGGAGGAGAGGAGAGGAGAAGGGGAAAGGGGAAGGGAAGGGAGAAAAGGGGGGGAAAGAAGAGGGGGGAGGGGGGGGAGAAAGTGGGGAAGGGGGAAAGGGAGAAAGGGGGAAAGGGGGAAGGGAGAAAGGGGGAAGGGGGGAGAAGTTGGTGATGGGCCGTGGAAAGAAGGTCGGGGAAGGGCCCCCCAAAGGGGGCCCCCCCGGTTCGTGCGAGTTGGTAATATATTTTTTTTCTTCATACATCTTATCCTTTTCATATGTTGTCTTATCTATTTTCTTGTTTTGTTTATTGATTCATTCATTTATTATCATTATTGTTGTTCCTCTTCTTCTAATTTTATTATTGTTGTTATTGTTATTATTATTGTTATTATTATTATTATTATTACTATTATTTTTAAATTTGGGATTGTTATTTTAAATTTTATCATTTATTCATTTATTTTTTTATCATCGCTTTTTTTTTATTCTATTTAAGGAAGAGGGTAGTTGGAGGGGAGGAAAGAGGAAGGAAAAAATCATAAAATAATAATTTCGGAATTGAGTTACTGCATGGAGGTCAGAGGGAGACTGCATGTAAACCAAAAGAAAAAAAAATACAAACAAATCAATGAAAGTGAAAAAAAGGAAAATAAGAATAAAAAATAAATAACCCAGACGAAACCTGTTTTTTTTTCTTCTTCTCTTTTCATCCTTTTGTGAATTATGACATTCTCGTTCATAATCCCATTCTGAGATTACCTGCATTTTACACACACACCATTTTCTCTCTTTTTTCCCCCCCCCCACCCTCGTCCGTCTCCATCTTCATCTTGCACGCTTGCCAGACTCAGCTGTCAGCTCCTGTCACGCTGACACGCAAAGGCACGTGGAACGATGACGTAATGCATCATGAAAATATTTCCCTTACATACTGCTCTTCCGCTGTCTCGCGTTGGGCCGTTTGGGATCTGAAGGCCGCTCTTGGGTCGCCTCGGAGGCCGCGTCGCGCTGCAGGTGCTCTGGCGGCGCGGAGGCCGCCTGTTGGTGCTGCTGGTGTTGTTATTATTGTTATTATTATTATTATTATTATTATTATTGTTATTATTATTATTATTATTATTATTATTATTATTATTGCATTTATTGTTCTTCTTCTTATTATTGTTATTATTATTGTTATTATTATTGTTATTATTATAATTATCATCATCATCATCATCATCATCATCATCATCATCATCATCATCATCATCATCATCATCATCATCATCATCATCATCATCACCATTATTATCATTATCAGATAAAGGTGCCATGTTGCTGGTGCAGAAAATGAAGGGAGGGAGCCAACTGATCATAAAAGTGAAAATGCACAGTTGCGATGCAAGATTAGTTCCTGCTGCAACCTTTCAGTGCAGAGGTGACAAAGATTAATCAGTGTCCTAAGCCAACGTTTAAAGTTTCTGACAGGTTTTCTGTTTGTTTTTGTTGTTTACTTGTTGCTTCTGTAAACGATGTTGTCATGTGTTCATGTTCCTTTAACCTACTAATATCATTATTAAGAAAAGTCTCTACGTAAACACACGTGCGAAGATAATAGCGTGAGTGAAAGCAATTACAGCGATGAAAGAAAATCGTTTTTCATTTTTTTATCTTATTTTTTTTTATTTATTTAATCATTTTGTGCTTCTTTTTCGTGATCCATTTCGTCCTTGTGTATAGTTTATTTAAAGCATATTAATAATGTGTGGATATGAACTTCCTGGGCTAGCAGAAACAAGAAGAAGAAGAAGAAGAAGAAGGAGAAGAAGAAAAAGAAGAAGAAGAAGAAAAGAAAAAGAAAAAGAAGAAGAAGAAGAAAAGAAAAAGAAAAAGAAGAAAAAAAAATAAGAAGAAAAAGAAAAGAAAAGAAAAGGAAAGAAAAGAAAAGAAAAGAAAATAAAGAAAAAGAAAAAGAAAAAGAAAAAGAAAAAGAAAAAGAAAAAGGAGACAGAAACTTTTAATGAGGTAGATGTGTTTGTGGTTCGTGGAATAAGAGTTGTCAAGGGAACAATAAATCATGTTTCCGGTAAGACTGAACTCCATATCTGATGCTCTCTCTCATTTTCTCGCTTTCGCTTTCGATTTCTCTGTCTCTGTCTCTGTCTATCCGTCTATCTGTCTGTCTGTCTGTCTGTCTGTCTGTCTCTCTCTGTCTCTCTCTCTCTTCTCTCTCTCTCTCTCTCTCTCTCTCTCTCTCTCTCTCTCTCTCTTTCCCTCTATCCCTCTCTCTCTCTTTCCCTCTTTCCCTCCCTCTCCCTCTCCCCTTCCCCTTTTCCCCCCCTCCACACCTCTCTCTCCCCTTACGGGAAATTTAATATTTTTTTTTTCCCCAAAAAAAAAAATTGTAATTATGGCGGTCCTTAATTCCATCTCATTCGTTACCGTATCTGTCCCCCATGACATTTCTGTCCAGCTGTAACAAAAATAGAGAGATGCGCTTACACATATCTTGTTGCAAGGGCGTCAGCTTCGTGCAATCAGATGACTCGAAGGATCTGTTACATCAGATTTCTTATCTTTGCATGATCAGGAAGTATCTGATCTCTCCACGCAGGACGAAAGGTCAGAACAGGTCAGGGGTATTGTGGAGTAGGAGAAAAAGAGGTAGTATAGAGGAGAGGGAGGGAGGGAAGTGAGGGAGGGAGGGTAGGAGGAGAGATGGGGACTGGGAGGGATGGGTGAGGGTATGGGAAGGACGAGAGAGGGAGGGAAGGAGAGAGTAAGGGAGGGCAAGGGAGGAAGGGAAGGTGTAGAGGGAGGGAGGGAGGGAGAGAGAGGGGAGGGGAGGAAGGAGGAAGGGAGGCAGAGGAGAGAGAGAGAGGGACGGGGGAGGGAGAGAGAGAGAAGGACTGGAGAGAGGGAGAATGAGGGAGAGAGAGGGAAAGGAGGTGATGGTGAGAGAGGGAAAAGTGGAGAGAGGAGAGGGGAAGGATGGGACGAGATGAGTGGGATGGGGAGAGCGGAGAGATGGGAAAGGAGGAAGGAGAGAGGAGAAGGTGTGGAGGGGAAGGAGACGAGAGGGAGGGAGGTGAGGAGAGATCGAGAGGGAAGGAAGCGAGAAGGAAGGAGAGAGAGGGGAGGGAAGAATGAGAGGGAGAGCGGGAGAGAGGGAGGGAGGGAGAGAGAGGGAGGAGGAGGAGGAGGGAGGGAGGAACGGAGGGAAGGGCGGTTAGAGAGCTGGAGGGAAGGGATGAGGAGCAGCCGAGGGAGGATGGGGAGAGATAGGAGAGAGAGAGGGAGGGAGGGAGGGAGGAAGAGGGAGGGAGAGGGGAGAAGAGGGAGGGATGGAGAGAAGGGAGGGAATCGGAGAGAGGAGGGAGGGAGAGAGGAAAACGGAGAGAGAGAGAGGAAGAGAAGAGAGACCGGTGGAGGGAGGGAGAAGAGAAGGAAAGAGGGAGAGAGAGAGAGAGGAAGAGAGATCGAGGAGAGAGGATGCGGACTGGGAGAGAGAGAATGACGAGAAGAGGAGGGGGAAAGGAGAAAGGGGAGAGAGAAGTAGAGGAAATGAAAGACCAGAGAGAGAGAGAGAGAGAGAGAGAGAAGGGAGACACCCACGAGAGAGACGAGATGAAGCGAGAGGAGAGAGAGGGAGAGAGAAGACGTGAGAGGAGAAGATGAGAGAGATTAGAGAGACCTGAGAGAGACAGAGACAGAGACAGAGGAGACAGAGACAGAGACAGACAGAGAAAGAGAGAGAGAGAGCAAGGTATTGTTGTGGAATAAAGTGACATGAATGACATGGGAGAGAGGGAATCTGGCTAAAATGAGGCGAATCTGTCTGTATTTCTGTCTGTCTGTCTGTCTCTGTTTTTGTTTCTCTGTCTCTGTGTCTCTGTCTGTTTATCTGTTTGTCTTTCTGTGTCTCTGTCTGCTTCTCTCTCTCTCTCTCTCTTCTCTTCTCCTTTTCCTTTCTCTTCCCCCCCCCCTCTCTTCTCTCTCTCTCCCCCCCAGTCTCCCTTCTCCCCATCCCCTCTCTCTCTCTCTCTCTCTCTCTCTCTCTCTCTCTCTCTCTCTCTCTCTCTCTCTCTCACCTCATCCCCTACGTCCGTCCATCCCTTTATTCCTCAAATTATGGAACCCTTAGCAAATATCACTTTAATTAAACAACAAAGAAAGGAGGGATTGGGATTTTTTTTAAAGCACGTAGCATTTTTTTTTTTCATTTGTAAAATTACATTAAAAGTTGTTGCTGCATAATTCCTACCCATTTCCGTGCAAGGAAGATGAACCTTTTCTTCACTATTGCAGCACATCGGTTACATCAGCTGGGGTACATATTTTACAACTGTGGATCCTGTTGTCTTTCATGTAATTGTTATTCGTCCTTGATTCTTCATTGGTTGTCAGGCAGATTGGATTCCTCTCTCGTATTGAACGCTCTTGCACGTCAATACGCTCTTGAAATAACTCTTAGTGTTGGGTAATGAACGGATTCAAGAGCCCGTCTGTCTCTGTCTCTCTCTCTCTCTTGTATTCTTAGTTTATTATTATTATTTTTTTTGATTGAGTAATGAATCAGTCCACACGAGAGTATATATACATATAAGAATATATGCTGAACTCTATAGATTCCTGCGTATTTGATATTCATCCCCGTGACCAGTACCCGAGTCAGGTTCAATATTTCCCTCCAGTTTCAGCTTTTGCGTCTGCATGCATTATCCGGCGTTGATTAAGTTTAGCCCTTCATTTTCCTCCCTGTGCGACTGTTCGGGCGTGGACAAATTTGATTTGCGGGCTGGCTTGTGTTAGTGCACCGGGAATTCGGAGTGTATTACAGAGTGTACTATTAAGAGGGTATCTGGGAAGGGAGAGAGTCCTACACTATTCCTTGCTGTACACTTGGCTTTGTGGAAGGATCTGCTATGTGATGCGAGAATTTAGTGTTTGTATTTTTCATGGAAAGATTTTGTCGTGTTCTACACTTCATGGTATCGCGCTACCTGTCGTCTTTTTGACAATAGTGTAAAGGTTTTATCCAATCTTCGTGAAAACAATTAATTACTTCACACTGCGTTGTTCTGTTAACGGCGTGGTTCAGTACGTCGGTCATCCAGTACGGAGGTTGTGCATGCGCGTAGCCTAGTTGGTCCTCTGTTGATGTAAGAAAGGGTATACCCGTAGACGGGCCGCTATTGAAGTTAGAATCTATAGAAAGGGTAATAACTTTGCTCCGAACGAGGAAGCCCTGGGCGTGAAACGGGTATCATCATTAATGCGTAGTTCTGTGAGTTTTAAAGGAATATCGCATTTTTACATCAATCGTGGTGTTTCTTACCATGATTGATGTAAAAATGCGACAGACCTGTGGAAGATGAAACAAGTCGAGCGATATCGTTTGTTAGCAAGAGGGATTCCATTGTTTGTGTTTACTTGATGCTGCCCCATCCACTTGGTTAGCATAATCATACTTAACATACGACACATAACACATAATGTTGAAGATTTGTTTACTGAATTAAGGAAATGTGAAGCCAAGGTCATTTTCGGAAAATGTGTCGCTTCTCCAAAGAATTCCTGTCTCAGGAGTATGCCAGCCATCTCGGTAGTCGTGTCGACCCGGTCTCGAACCCTCCGACTGCCGAAAACTTTGCTCTTATATATAATAAGCTCAAACTGCTCAACTTGCATGCTATGCTGATCCATCGGTACGAAAAACGGGGCTTGGGCGCGCAGACTTTTTAGCGTTACTGGTCTTGTTTTGTTTTACTTTGTGAGCGCCATCGAGTTTAAACTTTGAAATATTATCATATTATGCTGTTTGGGAAAGCTGGAGTGCAATTGCTTGTATGTCTAAAAGTTTATTTTTTATTTATTTATTTTTGTTTTCCTCTCTCTTTTTTATTCACTTTGACAGTTTAAAGTAGCTTGCACTCTCCAAACGGGAAAATATCCCTCAACAATGTCAACAATTTGCAATAAAGTTACCGAAAGTATGGCTCTTGC
>NC_051423.1:19966293-19968793 GCF_015228065.2 Penaeus monodon | reverse complement strand
ATGGGGAAAATATCCGTTGAAACCTAGAGAAAATTTGTTGAAACCAAGGGAAATGAATTGCTAAAATTCGGGAAATAATTTAAAGTTGTGGGGAAATGTCTGCTTCAAACACAGGGGAAAATATGAAATGTGTTGAAACTCAGGAAAATGAATATCTGAAATTGAAAATCGTGGGAAATGTCTACTGAAACTTGGGAAATAACTGATGAGAACTCGGGAAAATTACAGCTGAAAATTCGGGGGGAATAACTGCTGAAAACTCGGTGAAATGTGTTGAAACTTATGAAAATGAATAGCTGAAACTCGGGATATGCCTTGAAATCGTCTGAAATGTCTACTGAAACTCGGAGAAAATAACTTCACACGGGGGAAAATATCTGCTGAAAATTCGGTGAAAATAACTGCTAAAAACTCGGGGGAAATAACTACTGAAAACTCAATGAATGTATTGAAACTCAGGAAATTACTTAAAATCGTCTGAAATGTGTACTGAAACTCGGAAAATAACTTCACACTCGGGGAAAAATAACTGCTGGAGACTCGGAGAAGTAATTTCATACTCGGGGGAAAAACAACTGCTGAAAACTCGGAAAATAATTTCACACTCAAGGGAAAATAACTTGAAAGCTCTCTGAAAATAATACTGAAAATTCGGTGGAAAATAACTGCTGAAAACTCTCTGAAAGTAACTGCTGAAAACTCGGTCAAAATAACTGTCAGTTAGCTGCGAAATGTGCGCGAGAGGAGCCGACACCTTTGTTCAGTTTAGGGTTAAATAAAGTAATTAACAGCTCGCCATTGAATTAATTAACCCCCATTTAGCGTGAGATCAGATAATTATCCCCAAGGTTGTTAGGTGAAATTGGTACAATCCATTTCCGGTGATTAATATTCTTTTATTCAATTATTCTGTTTAATTCGTGAGTGTTTCGTTTGTTTATTTTGCTTCTCTATGCTTCTTTACGTTTATTATCTTTGCTTTCTGTTTCCGGTGATTTGTATTTTGTTTGTTTCATGTACTTGTTTATTTATTCCATTTTTGTTGATGAATGTTTTTTTGTTTGTTTGTTTATTAATTTATGTAGTCCTTTAGTTGTGTTTTATTTGTCGATTTGTGTTTGTTTTTAAGTCCACTCCCGGTAGTTAATTTTTTTCTATTTGTATAATTTACTTCTCTTTATCATATTATTGTTCTATTATTATTATCATTATTATTGTTATTACTGTTATTATTATTATTGTTGTTGTTGTTGTTGTTGTTGTTGCTGTTCTTCTTCTTCGTCTTCTTTATTTTTTCTTCTTCTTCTTCTTCTTCTTCGTCTTCTTTATTTTTTTTTCTTCTTCTTCTTTATTTTTTCTTCTTCTTATTATTATTATCATTATGATAATAATAATAATATTATTAATAATAATAATAATTATTATTATTATTATTATCATCATCATTATCATTATTACTACTACTACTAATACTACTTTAATTATTATTGTTATTATTATTATTATTATTATTATTGTTATTATTATTTTATTATTATTATTGTTGTTGTTGTTTTGTTGTTGTTGTTCTTGTTGTTATTATCATTATATTGTTGTTGTTATTATTATTATTATTATTATTATTATTATTATTATTATTATTTGTTTATCTCTATTTCTGTTATTATATGTTCAATACCAGACTTACTTTTGTTCACTTCCTTGTGTGTGACAGCTGTTGATGTGTTGCGTATATTTTCTCATTATATGATATATCTTCAATTATCCTAATGAAGATAGTAGCGAGGATAATTATAAAACCGCAATGACGATACTGTTAACAATTATGATAATAATTACTATGTAAGGAAACGAACATATGATAGAGATAATGATGATAATATCTATAATAAGGATAAAGGCAATAATGCGATTTTAAACGATAACGGATAATGTCACAATTATAATGAAGATAATAGACCAATGAGAATTATAATAACGACAAGCAAGGAGTTGGCGAAATAACGATGATGTAACCCTTTTGTTGAGCTTCGTCTGATGTATTATAAAGGACGAAAGCCAGACCTTAAATCAGGGGTCAGAAGAAGGGGCGATGGGAATGCTGTGATTAAGGGGAGTCGGCTGCATGATATAAGGGCCCTGTTTGTATTATCAGTATTTTTTTTTTTAGTATTTCGCGTCTGATATATTTTTAGTAAATGTGCTCATTTTTTGTATTTCGTGTTTGATATATATATATATATATATATATATATATATATATATATATATATATATATATATATATATATATATATATATATATATTTTTTTTTTTTTTTTTTTTTTTTTTTTTTTTTTTTTTTTTTTTAAATTAAATTTTTATTTATTTTTATTTTTTTTAAGATCTAAGTTCAGGGTCCTTGATCAACTGATACGTTTTCAGGGGCCCTTTTTTGG
Organism: Penaeus monodon; assembly: GCF_015228065.2. NCBI lineage: Eukaryota > Metazoa > Arthropoda > Malacostraca > Decapoda > Penaeidae > Penaeus > Penaeus monodon. Next base: position 19,966,354 of record NC_051423.1, on the reverse strand, counting down.
GTCTGGTGTAGAAAAGACTGTAAATGAGAATAAATCATTTAACGAGGCGAGATGTGTAACC
>NC_051423.1:19950028-19953157 GCF_015228065.2 Penaeus monodon | reverse complement strand
GGGGAAAAGCCCATAAAAGGCCCGGGGTCAACCGGGGGCTCCACGGGGGCGAAAATCAGTGGATTTTAAACAGAGAAAATGCTCCATAACCTTTTTAAATTCCTCTTTTTATCGCGATGGGGTTTATTTCATGCCCCCCTTTTTTGGTTTTTTTCTTGGTTGTTGTTTTTTGGGTTTGGGGGTTTGGGTTTTGGGCTAGAAACGGATTTAGTGGTTTAAAATGAAGAAAAGGGGGTTCAAGAAGAAAAATCGGGGTTTTTGGAAAACTCGCAGTTTCCCTCGGAAACGACGTTACCGAGACGTAATTATATACAATTTTTTTTTTTTTTTCTAAAAATATTACGAAATAAAATCCAAACCCCTTCACTAAATTTTCCCCCTATAAACAACAACCATTTTTTATTTTTAATCTAACATATTCCCCGCGTGATAACCCACACGTTTAAAAAAAAATAATTTAAAAAGGGTAATAAACAAACCCTAAAAAAAACAAACAAACGGGTGAATGAAAACCGAAAAACGTTATGCACAAGGATGTAGAAAAAACAATTTGGGCTGAGGCCTACACCGCCCGAGTGTCAAGTTGCAACAAAAAGGGTTTTTCGGCCACAACCATTACACCATACAAAACGCACCGGGAGGTCTACCCTTACCACTTTTCTGGGCTGAAATGTCACCCCCTGCTTTACCTTTGGTCAAAACGGGCGTGTTTTTTCGCTGTTTTTTTTGCTTTTTTTTTTTTTTTTTTTTTTTTTGGGGGGGGTTTTGTTAATTGCAATGGAAAATGTAAAGAGATGGACTAATTCGTCGTCTATTAACTTTTTATTTTTTTTTACTTTCATAAAAAAGACAGCTCTACTTTTTTTTTATCCCCCCGTTGTCGTTTTGGTTTTTTATTTCTTTTTTTAAAAAATTTTTTAACCAAACTACCTTTGCTGGGACGAAAACCGGAAATGGGTGGGGGGGGGGAAATCCCTCTACGTGGATCCAAACCCCACAAATACAAAAAACTAAAAATCCAAAAGCCGGGAAAAAAAACGAATAAAGCACTCTGTAGATCAAAAAAAAAACAGAAATGAAATTAGTCAATTTTTCCCCAAACACTTGTCACATTGTAAACTGTCGGAATCGTGCGCTCCAAACCAAACACACCTGGGAAACCTCTATCTACCGGGGGGAAATGTGGTCAACAGGTGTCCTTTTTTGTTTTTTTTTCCCTTTTTTTTTTTTCCTTTTCATAAAAATAAAATACGTTTTTGTTTTTTTCGTTATCCTACCTATCTTTTTTTTTTCCCATGCATCCCAACGCGAGGAGAGATTGTAGCTTTCGTGGTTGATGTGTAAATCAAAAATCCCGCCCCAACATCACTGTACATTCGACAGAAAAAAAACAGGTTCCACTCATCCCGCAAACCAAAAAAACCGACTGGATTAATTTTCAGTTACCAATTCGAAATTTTAAAGAACCCCTCCTTCGGGACCAATTAAATTTTTTTCACCGAGGCTTCCTCACATATGCCACTCTCGTAGTTTCTCAAAATCGAACTGAAACACGGATTCTCTCTCCCCAGCCTTAAATATCATCCCCAAGACAATTTAATTGTTTTTTCTCTCTTTAGAGGATGTACTTCTTTGCGTTATGAAAACCAATATCTATTCCTGGCATGGATTTTATTGAGGAAATAAAAGTATGGGTGTGTTCACCACCTGATTTTCATTATTGTTTTCTTTTTTCTTACTATTGTTTGGTCATCGACAGTATTGTTTTTATTTTCAATTATTTTTGTATTATTTGTTTCTGTTTTATTTTCATTAATATTTTTTATTGTTGTTGTTTTTTTTTTGCTATTATTTTTTTTATTATTATTACATTATTATAAACAGACTTCAATCATCTCTTTATAATTACCATTATCATTGTTCTGTTATTGTATTATTTCATAATTATTAGATTATGATTTTTTCCCTTTTATCGTTATTATTATTTTATTATTATTATTTTATTATTATTATTTTATTATTATTATCATTAATTTTTTTATTATTTCATTATCATTTTAATTATCATTTTTAATTATTATTTTATTTTTATTATTTATTATTTTATTTCACATCATCTCATCATTTCATCTTATTATTAATATCATCATTATTGTTGTTATTATTATTATTATTATTATTATTATTATTATTATTATTATTATTATTATCATTATTATCATTATTATCATTATTACTGTTTTATCATCATTATTATATATCATTATCTTATAGCTACTGTATTATTAGTTTGGTTCCTGGGTTATTATTGTCAATGTTCTCTTTATCCTTTATCATAAAAAAAGAATTAACGAGCATAGTAAATCCAAATTGCCTAACATACCAGAGGGAAAAGAAACGGTGATATTGACTAAAAGGATGAGTTTTATAAAAAGAAGAATTAATACATTAATATGAAGGCTGCCACAAAAGTTATATAATTGCATTTGTTATTAGCAGAAGGTAAAGGATAATCGTCATAATTTTTAATGTACCTGTTGTCGTTATTATTATATTCTTGTAATCATTATTATTGTTGTTATCGCCGTTCTCATTATTATTTTTTGCTTTTATCACTACGTTAACATATTATGGTTGTCGTTATTACCGTTGCTCTGTCATCTGTTGTTATTACTTGTTATCATTATTATTAATCATTATTAATTATGGTTCTGGTTTTGTTATTTTTTATTTCCTCTTTAGCATTATCATTATCATAACATTCATTATCATTATCTTGTGTTGTTGTTGTTGTTTGTGTTATTATTATTATTATTATTGTTATTGTTATTATTATTATTATTATTATTATTATTATTATTATTATTATTATTATTATCATCATTGTTATAACCATTATCATTATTATTGTTGTTGTTGTAATTATCATTATAAATACTGATACTACTATCATTACTGTTTAAGGATAATAAGAATATTATTTATTATCTTATCTATATTATCTTACTATCATTATCATTATCAGCATCATGTAAATGCTTATTTTGTGTAGTAGTGGTATTATCTTCATATTTCCAATAATGGTTATATCATTATCGTTATCATTACTATTGTTAAATCTTATTTTTG